>NC_091978.1:3259918-3262418 GCF_044704955.1 Pristiophorus japonicus
GTGAGAGAGAGAGAGTGAGAGAGGGAGAGAGGGAGAGAGAAAGCGAGGGGAGGGGGGAGTGGGGGAGAGCAAGAGCGAGCGAGAGAACAAGCGCAAAACAGAGGGAGAGAGAGGGGGAGCGAGAGTGAGCGGGAGGGAGCGGGAGAGAGAGACGGGGGAGCGGGAGAGAGAGACGGGGGAGAGCGATAGAGAGACGGGGGTGAGCGAGAGAGAGACGGGGGTGAGCGAGAGAGAGACGGGGGTGAGCGAGAGAGACGGCGGAGAGCGAGAGAGAGACGGAGAGAGCGAGAGAGAGACGGAGGGAGCGAGAGAGAGACGGGGGAGAGCGAGAGAGAGAGGGGGAGAGCGAGAGAGAAACGGGGGAGAGCGAGAGAGAAACGGGGGAGAGCGAGAGAGAGAGACCTGGGAGAGCGAGAGAGAGGCGGGGAGAGCGAGAGACAGTGAGAGCGAGAGAGAGAGAGAGAGAGACAGCAAGAGAGAGACAGCAAGAGAGAGACAGAGACAGAGACGGAGAGAGCGAGAGAGAGGCAGAGACAGCGAGAGAGAGACGGAGAGAGCGTGAGAGAGACGGAGAGAGTGAGAGAGAGACGGGGAGAGCGAGAGAGAGACGGGGAGAGCGAGAGAGACGGCGGAGAGCGAGAGAGAGACGGAGAGAGCGAGAGAAAGACGGAGGGAGCGAGAGAGAGACGGAGAGAGTGAGAGAGAGATGGGGGAGAGCGAGAGAGAGACGGAGGGAGCGAGAGAGAGACAGAGAGAGTGAGAGAGAGACGGAGAGAGTGAGAGAGAGACGGGGGAGACCGAGAGAGACAGAGACAGCGAGAGAGAGACAGAGAGAGTGAGAGAGAGACGGAGAGAGTGAGAGAGAGACGGAGAGAGTGAGAGAGAGACGGGGGAGAGCGAGAGTGAGACGGGGGAGAGCGAGAGTGAGACGGGGGAGAGCGAGAGAGAGACGGGGAGACCGAGAGAGAGACAGAGACAGCGAGAGAGAGACGGAGAGAGTGAGAGAGAGACGGAGGGAGCGAGAGAGAGACGGAGAGAGCGAGAGAGAGACGGAGGGAGCGAGAGAGAGATGGAGGGAGCGAGAGAGAGATGGAGGGAGTGAGAGAGAGACAGCGAGAGAGAGATGCAGAAAGTGAGAGAGAGACGGAGGGAGCGAGAGAGAGACGGAGAGAGTGAGAGAGACGGGGGAGAGTGAGAGAGAGAGACGGAGGGAGCGAGAGAGAGACGGAGAGAGTGAGAGAGAAACGGGGAGAGCGAGAGAGAGACGGGGAGAGCGAGAGAGAGACGGGGGAGAGCGAGAGAGAGACCTGGGAGAGCGAGAGAGAGAGACGGGGGAGATCGAGAGGGAGACGGGGGAGAGCGAGAGAGAGAGACAGAGACAGCGAGAGACAGTGAGAGCGAGAGAGAGAGAGAGACAGAGACGGAGAGAGCGAGAGACAGAGACAGAGACAGCGAGACACAGTGAGAGCGAGAGAGAGAGAGAGAGAGACAGAGACAGCGAGAGAGAGACGGAGAGAGTGAGAGAGAGACGGAGAGAGTGAGAGAGAGACGGAGAGAGTGAGAGAGAGACGGGGGAGAGCGAGAGAGAGACGGGGGAGAGCGAAAGAGAGACGGGGGAGAGCGAGAGAGAGACCTGGGAGAGCGAGAGAGAGACGGGGAGAGCGAGAGAGAGACCTGGGAGAGCGAGAGAGAGACGGGGAGAGCAAGAGAGAGACCTGGGAGAGCGAGAGAGAGACGGGGGAGATCGAGAGGGAGACGGGGGAGAGCGAGAGAGAGAGACAGAGACAGCGAGAGACAGTGAGAGCGAGAGAGAGAGAGAGAGAGACAGCAAGAGAGAGACGGAGAGAGTGAGAGAGAGATGGAGAGAGCGAGAGAGAGACAGAGAGAGTGAGAGAGAGACGGAGAGAGTGAGAGAGAGACGAGGGAGAGCGAAAGAGAGACGGGGAGAGCGAGAGAGAGACAGAGACAGCGAGAGAGAGACGCAGAGAGTGAGAGAGAAACGGAGGGAGCGAGAGAGAGACGGAGAGAGTAAGAGACGGAGAGAGTGAGAGAGAGAGACGGGGGAGAGTGAGAGAGAGACGGAGGGAGCGAGAGAGAGACGGAAGGAGCGAGAGATAGACGGGGGAGAGCGAGAGAGAGACGGGGGAGAGCGAGAGAGAGACGGGGGAGAGCGAGAGAGAGACGGGGGAGAGCGAGAGAGAGACGGGGGAGAGCGAGAGAGAGACGGGGGAGAGCGAGAGAGAGACGGGGGAGAGCGAGAGAGAGACGGGGAGAGCGAGAGAGAGACGGAGACAGCGAGAGAGAGACGGAGAGAGTGAGAGAGAGAAGGGGGAGAGACGGGGGAGAGACGAGAGAGAGACGGGTGAGAGCGAGAGAGAGACGGGGGAGAGCGAGAGAGAGACGGGGGAGAGCGAGAGAGAGACGGGGGAGAGGGAGAGAGAGACAGAGAGAGCGAGAGAGAGACAGAGAGAGCGAGAGAGAGATGGGGGAGAGCGAGAGA
>NC_091978.1:3284918-3312418 GCF_044704955.1 Pristiophorus japonicus
GACAACGAGAGAGAGACAGAGACAGCGAGAGAGAGAAAGAGAGAGAGAGACAGAGAGAGAGACAGAGAGAGAGACAGAGAGAGAGGCAGAGAGAGAGAAAGAGACAGAGAGAGAGAGAGACAGCGAGAGAGAGAGACAGCGAGAGAGAGAGACAGAGAGAGAGACAGTGAGAGTGAGACAGAGACAGAGAGGCAGAGAGACAGAGAGAGAGAGAGAGCGAGGGAGGGAGAGGGAGGGAGAGGGAGGGAGAGGGAGGGAGAGGGAGGGAGAGGGAGGGAGAGGGAGGGAGAGGGAGGGAGAGGGAGGGAGAGGGAGGGAGAGGGAGGGAGGAGAGAGAGAGAGAGAGACAGACAGTGAGAGAGTGAGAGTGAATGCAGAGTGAGTGTAGAGTGAGAGAGAGTGAGAGAGAGTGAGAGAGAGTGAGAGAGAGTGAGAGAGAGTGAGAGAGAGTGAGAGAGAGTGAGAGAGAGTGAGAGAGAGTGAGAGAGAGTGAGAGAGAGTGAGAGAGAGTGAGAGAGAGGGAGAGAGAGGGAGAGAGAGGGAGAGAAAGAGAGGGGGGGGGAGAGCGAGAGAACGAGCGCAAAACAGAGGGAGAGAGAGGGGGAGCGAGAGAGAGACGGGGGAGCGGGAGAGAGAGACGGGGGAGAGCGAGAGAGAGATGGGGGAGAGCGATAGAGACGGGGGAGAGCGACGGGGGAGAGCGAGAGACGGGGGAGAGCGAGAGAGAGACGGGAGAGAGCGAGAGAGAGAGACCTGGGAGAGCGAGAGACCTGGGAGAGCGAGAGAGAGACGGGGGAGAGCGAGAGATGGGGGAGAGCGAGAGAGAGACCTGGGAGAGCGAGAGACCTGGGAGAGCGAGAGATGGGGGAGAGCGAGAGAGACAAGGGGGAGATCGAGAGGGAGACGGGGGAGAGCGAGAGAGAGAGACAGAGATAGCGAGAGACAGTGAGAGCGAGAGAGAGAAAGAGAGAGAGAGAGAGAGAGAGACAGAGACAGACAGTGAGAGAGAGACACAGAGACAGCGAGAGAGAGAAAGACAGAGACAGCGAGAGAGACAGAGACAGCGAGAGAGAGAGAGACAGAGACAGCGAGAGAAAGACAGAGACAGCGAGAGAGAGAGACAGAGACAGTGAGAGAGAGACAGAGAGAGAGAGACAGCGAGACAGACAGAGAGGGAGACAGAGAGAGAGACAGCGAGAGAGAGACAGAGACAGCGAGACAGAGACAGCGAGAGACAGAGATAGCGAGAGAGAGACAGAGAGAGAGAGAGAGAGAGAGAGACAGAGACAGACAGTGAGAGAGAGAGACACAGAGACAGCGAGAGAGAGAAAGACAGAGACAGCGAGAGAGACAGAGACAGCGAGAGAGAGAGAGAGACAGCAAGAGAAAGACAGAGACAGCGAGAGAGAGAGAGACAGAGACAGACGGTGAGAGAGAGAGACAGAGACAGCGAGAGAGAGAGAGAGACAGAGACAGAGAGAGAGACAGAGACAGAGAGACAGTGAGAGAGAGACAGCGAGAGAGAGACAGAGACAGAGAGAGAGACAGAGACAGCGAGAGAGAGAGACAGAGACAGCGAGAGAGAGACAGAGACAGCGAGAGAGAGACATAGACAGCGAGAGAGAGAGACAGAGACAGTGAGAGAGAGACAGAGACAGCGAGAGAGAGAGACAGAGACAGAGACAGAGACGAGAGAGAGACAGAGACAGCGAGAGAGAGAAAGAGAGAGAGAGAGAGAGACAGAGAGAGAGAGAGAGAGACAGAGACAGCGAGAGAGAGACAGAGACAGCGAGAGAGAGACAGAGACAGAGACAACGAGAGAGAGACAGAGACAGCGAGAGAGAGAAAGAGAGAGAGAGAGAGACAGAGAGAGAGAGAGAGAGACAGAGACAGCGAGAGACAGAGACAGCGAGAGAGAGACAGCGAGAGAGACAGAGAGAGACAGAGAGAGACAGAGAGAGAGACAGAGAGAGAGAAAGAGAGAGACAGAGAGAGAGAGAGACAGCGAGAGAGAGAGAGAGAGAGAGACAGAGAGAGAGAGAGACAGAGAGAGAGACAGTGAGAGTGAGACAGAGACAGAGAGGCAGAGAGAGCGAGGGAGGGAGAGGGAGGGAGAGGGAGGGAGAGGGAGGGAGAGGGAGGGAGAGGGAGGGAGAGGGAGGGAGAGGGAGGGAGAGGGAGGGAGAGGGAGGGAGAGGGAGGGAGAGGGAGGGAGAGGGAGGGAGAGACAGAGAGGAGAGAGAGAGAGAGAGACAGACAGTGAGAGAGTGAGAGTGAGTGCAGAGTGAGTGTAGAGTGAGAGAGAGGGAGAGAGAGGGAGAGAGAGGGAGAGAGAGGGAGAGAGAGGGAGAGAGAGGGAGAGAGAGGGAGAGAGAGGGAGAGAGAGGGAGAGAGAGGGAGAGAAAGAGGGGGGGGGGAGAGCGAGAGAACGAGCGCAAAACAGAGGGAGAGAGAGGGGGAGCGAGAGAGAGACGGGGGAGCGGGAGAGAGAGACGGGGGAGAGCGAGAGAGAGATGGGGGAGAGCGATAGAGACGGGGGAGAGCGACGGGGGAGAGCGAGAGACGGGGGAGAGCGAGAGAGAGACGGGAGAGAGCGAGAGAGAGAGACCTGGGAGAGCGAGAGACCTGGGAGAGCGAGAGAGAGACGGGGGAGAGCGAGAGATGGGGGAGAGCGAGAGAGAGACCTGGGAGAGCGAGAAACCTGGGAGAGCGAGAGATGGGGGAGAGCGAGAGAGAGAAGGGGGAGATCGAGAGGGAGACGGGGGAGAGCGAGAGAGAGAGACAGAGACAGCGAGAGACAGTGAGAACGAGAGAGAGACAGAGAGAGAGAGAGAGAGAGAGAGACAGAGACAGAGACAGACAGTGAGAGAGAGAAACACAGAGACAGCGAGAGAGAGAAAGACAGAGACAGCGAGAGAGACAGAGACAGCGAGAGCGAGAGAGACAGAGACAGCGAGAGAAAGACAGAGACAGCGAGAGAGAGAGACAGAGACAGTGAGAGAGAGACAGAGACAGCGAGAGAGAGACAGCGAGACAGACAGAGAGGGAGACAGAGAGAGAGACAGCGAGAGAGAGACAGAGACAGCGAGACAGAGACAGCGAGACAGAGACAGCGAGACAGAGACAGCGAGACAGAGACAGCGAGAGACAGAGATAGCGAGAGAGAGACAGAGAGAGAGAGAGAGAGAGAGATAGAGACAGACAGTGAGAGAGAGAGACACAGAGACAGCGAGAGAGAGAAAGACAGAGACAGCGAGAGAGACAGACAGTGAGAGAGAGAGAGAGACAGCAAGAGAAAGACAGAGACAGCGAGAGAGAGAGAGAGACAGAGACAGACGGTGAGAGAGACAGAGACAGCGAGAGAGAGACAGCGAGAGAGAGACAGAGACAGCGAGAGAGAGACAGAGACAGCGAGAGAGAGACAGAGACAGCGAGAGAGAGAGAGACAGAGACAGCGAGAGAGAGCCAGAGACAGTGAGAGAGAGACAGAGACAGCGAGAGAGACCTGGGAGAGCGAGAGACGGGGGAGAGCGAGAGAGAGACGGGGGAGAGCGAGAGAGAGACGGGGAGAGCGAGAGAGAGACGGGGGAGAGCGAGAGAGAGACGGGGGAGAGCGAGAGAGAGACGGGGGAGAGCGAGAGAGAGACGGGGGAGAGCGAGAGAGAGACGGGGGAGAGCGAGAGAGAGACGGGGGAGAGCGAGAGAGAGACGGGGGAGAGCGAGAGAGAGACGGGGGAGAGCGAGAGAGAGACGGGGGAGAGCGAGAGAGAGACGGGGGAGAGCGAGAGAGAGACGGGGGAGAGCGAGAGAGAGACGGGGAGATCGAGAGAGAGAGACGGGGAGAGTGAGAGAGAGACGGGGGAGAGAGACTGGGAGAGAGAGAAGGGGGAGGAGGGGTGGCGGGAGGGGGAGGGGGAGGGGGGCAGGGAGAGAGAGAAAGACAGGGAGAGAGAGAGAGACAGGGAGAGAGAGAGAGACAGGGAGAGAGAGAGAGAGACACACAGTCAGAGTGAGAGAGGGAGACAGAGAAAGAGAGACAGAGATAGACATACAAACAGACAGAGACAGACAGTGAGACAGAGACAGGGAGACAGAGAGAGAGAGAGAGAGAGAGATAGAGGAGCGGGGGGATGGGCACCAGGATGTAACATGAGAAAAGTTAAATGAAGGGCAGAAAAGATTGAGAGAGGCGCAGAGGGCACCAAAGTCGGAAATGGTCAGGTATTTGGTGGAGTCAAGCCAACAGAGCACAGGATGTCACAGATGGTTTACAGTGTAGTGTGTGACGGACAAAGCTCAGTAAATGGGTCAGTGAGCTGCAGCCACAAATAGTCACATGGCAATATGATGTTGTAATAACTGAGAGCTGGCTCAAAAAGGGCAGGATTGGGTATTAAATACTCGTGGTTATAAGGTGTTGAGGAAAGATACTGAAGGAACGATAGGAGGTGGTGTGACAGTATTGGTTAAGGAGAATGTTACCGTGCCGGAGAGAGAGGGTCCTGGAGGGGTCAAGGACACAATCTAAATGGCTAGAAATCAGAAACAATGAGGTGTCACTGCACCACTTGGTGTATTCTCTCGGCCACACAAGTCATGGGAAGGATATAGAGGAGCACATTTTCAGGGAGATTACAGAGAGGTGCAAGAACTATAGAGCAGTGGTAATGGGGGACTTCAACTATCCTAATAAAGAGAAAAAGGTTAGTAAAGACAAACGTAGGTCCCCTGCAGTCAGAATCAGGGGAAGTCATAACGGGGAACAAAGAAATGGCAGACCAATTGAACAAGTATTTTGGTTCGGTATTCACTGAGGAGGACACAAACAACCTTCCGGATATAAAAGGGGTCAGAGGGTCTAGTAAGAAGGAGGAACTGAGGGAATTCCTTATTAGTCGGGAAATTGTGTTGGGGAAATTGATGGGATTGAAGGCCGATAAATCCCCAGGGCCTGATGGACTGCATCCCAGAGTACTTAAGGAGGTGGCCTTGGAAATAGCGGATGCATTGACAGTCATTTTCCAACATTCCATAGACTCTGGATCAGTTCCTATGGAGTGGAGGGTAGCCAATGTAACCCCACTTTTTAAAAAAGGAGGGAGAGAGAAAACAGGGAATTATAGACCGGTCAGCCTGACATCGGTAGTAGGTAAAATGATGGAATCAATTATTAAGGATGTCATTGCAGCGCATTTGGAAAGAGGTGACATGATAGGTCCAAGTCAGCATGGATTTGTGAAAGGGAAATCATGCTTGACAAATCTTCTGGAATTTTTTGAGGATGTTTCCAGTGGAGTGGACAAGGGAGAACCAGTTGATGTGGTATATTTGGACTTTCAGAAAGCTTTCGACAAGGTCCCACACAAGAGATTAATGTGCAAAGTTAAAGCACATGGGATTGGGGGTAGTGTGCTGACGTGGATTGAGAACTGGTTGTCAGACAGGAAGCAAAGAGTAGGAGTAAATGGGTACTTTTCAGAATGGCAGGCAGTGACTAGTGGGGTACCGCAAGGTTCTGTGCTGGGGCTCCAGCTGTTTGCATTGCACATTAATGATTTAGACGAAGGGATTAAATGTAGTATCTCCAAATTTGCGGATGACACTAAGTTGGGTGGCAGTGTGAGCTGCGAGGAGGATGCTATGAGGCTGCAGAGTGACTTGGATAGGTTGGGTGAGTGGGCAAATGCATGGCAGATGAAGTATAATGTGGATAAATGTGAGGTTATCCACTTTGGTGGTAAAAACAGAGACAGACTATTATCTGAATGGTGACAGATTAGGAAAAGGGGAGGTGCAAAGAGACCTGGGTGTCATGGTACATCAGTCATTGAAGGTTGGCATGCAGGTACAGCAGGCGGTTAAGAAAGCAAATGGCATGTTGGCCTTCATAGCGAGGGGATTTGAGTACAGGGGCAGGGAGGTGTTGCTACAGTTGTACAGGGCCTTGGTGAGGCCACACCTGGAGTATTGTGTACAGTTTTGGTCTCCTAACTTGAGGAAGGACATTCTTGCTATTGAGGGAGTGCAGCGAAGGTTCACCAGACTGATTCCCGGGATGGCGGGACTGACCTATCAAGAAAGACTGGATCAACTGGGCTTGTATTCACTGGAGTTCAGAAGAATGAGAGGGGATCTCATAGAAACGTTTAAAATTCTGACGGGTTTAGACAGGTTCGATGCAGGAAGAATGTTCCCAATGTTGGGGAAGTCCAGAACCAGGGGTCACAGTCTAAGGATAAGGGGTAAATCATTTAGGACCGAGATGAGGAAAAACTTCTTCACCCAGAGAGTGGTGAACCTGTGGAATTCTCTACCACAGAAAGTTGTTGAGGCCAATTCACTAAATATATTCAAAAAGGAGTTAGATGTCGTCCTTACTACTCGGGGGATCAAGGGGTATGGCGAGAAAGCAGGAATGGGGTACTGAAGTTGCATGTTCAGCCTTGAACTCAATGAATGGCGGTGCAGGCTAGAAGGGCCGAATGGCCTACTCCTGCACCTATTTTCTATGTTTCTAATAGTGTACAGGGCAAAGAGGGGGAAGAATTTCTGAAGTGTGTTCAGGAGAACTTTCTGGATCAGTATGTTTCCGGCCCGATGAGGAAGGAGGCATTGCTGGATCTGGTTCTGGGGACTGAGGTGGGTCAGGTGGAGTAAGTGTCAGTAGGGGAATATTTAGGGAACAGTGATCATAGTATCATAAGGTTTAGATTAGCTACGGAAAAGGACAGGGAGCAATAGGCGGGAAAACTGTACTGGAACAATGGGCTGCCTTTAAAGAGGAGATGGTTCGAGTACAGTCGAGGTACATTCCCACTAGGGGGAAAGGCGGGGTAAATAAAGTCAGGGCTCCCTGGACGGTGAAACAGATCGAGAATATGATGAAGCAGAAATAGAGTGTGTATTGACAGATGTCAGGTCGAGAATACATCTGAGAATCAGACTAAATATAGAAAGGTCAGAGGGGAAGTGAGAAAGTTAATCAGAGGGGCAGAGAGGGTATGAGAATAGAATGGCAGGCAACATCAAAGGGAATCTAATAGTCTTCTATAGGCTGAGAAATAGTAAACGGGTAGTAAGGTGGGGGGGCGATTAGGGACCAGAATGGAGACCTACACATGGAGGCAGAGGGTGTGGCTGAGGGACTAAATGAGGACTTTGCATTTGTCTTTACCAAGGAAGAGGATTGCTGCCATAGACAGAGTGAAGGTGGAGGTAGTGGAGACACTTGATGGGATAAAAATTGATCGAGAGGTATTAGAAAGGCTGGCTGTACTTAAAGTGGATAAATCACCAGGAGCAGGTGGGATGCATCCTAGGATGGTGCGGGAACTGAGGGCGGAAATCACGGAGGTAATGACCATAATATTCCGATCCTTCTTAGACACGGGAGCGGTGCCAGAGGACTGGAGAATTACAAATGTTACACCCTTTTCTGAACAAGGGTGTAAGGATAAACCCAGCAAGTACAGTTTAACCTCGGTACTGGGGAAGTTTTGAGAAACAGTGATCAGGAACATAATTAACAGTCCCTTGGATAGGGGTGGATTAATGAAGGAAAGCCAGCACGGGTTTGTTAAAGGCAAATCGTGTTGAACCAACTTGATGGGAGTTTTTTGATGAAGTAACAGGGGGGGGCGATGAGGGCAGTGTGGTTGTCGTGGATTTCCAAAAGGCATTGGGTAAAGTGCCACACAATAGGCTTGGCAGCAAAGGTGAAGGCCATGTTTTTCGAACTGGAGGAAGATATGTTCCCCAGGGTTCTGTCTGGGACCACAGCTTTTCTTGATTTTTTTAAAGACTTGGATGTGGGTGTACAGGGCACAATTTCAAAATTTTCAAACAACACAAAACTTGGAAGTATAGTAAACAGTGAGGAGGGTAGTGAGAGACATCTACAGGCTGGTAAAATAGTCAGACACGTGGCAGATGAAATTTAATGCAGAAAAGGGCAATATAAACTAAAGGGGATGTATGAACAGAGAGACCAGGGGTATATGTGCTCAAAGCGTTGAAGGTGGCAGGGCAGGTTGAGAAAGCTGTGTCAGCTGGCTGTGACTCAGTGGGTTAGCACACTTGCCTCTGGGTCAGAAGGTTGTGGGGTCAAATCCCACTCCAGGGACTAAGCACATAAATCTGGACTGACACTCCAGTGCAGTGCTGAGGGAGCGCTGCACT
Organism: Pristiophorus japonicus; assembly: GCF_044704955.1. Classification (NCBI taxonomy): domain Eukaryota; kingdom Metazoa; phylum Chordata; class Chondrichthyes; family Pristiophoridae; genus Pristiophorus; species Pristiophorus japonicus. The sequence goes on from NC_091978.1 coordinate 3,293,097, forward strand.
GTCAGAGGTGCCGTCTTTCGGATGAGACGTTAAACCGAGGACCTCTCTCAGGTAGATGTAAAAGATCCCATGGCACTATTTCGAAGAAGAGCAGGGGAGGCATCCCTGGTGTCCTGGCCAATATTTATCCCTCAATCAACATCACAAAATAACAGATTATCTGGTTATCACATTGCAGTTTGTGGGAGCTTACTGTGCGCAATTTGGCTGCCTCCATTACAACAGTGACTACACTCCAAAAGTACTTCATTGGCTGTAACGCACTTTGAGAAATCTGGTGGTTATGAAAGGCGCTATATAAAACCAAGTCTTTCTTTTCTGTCCCTCTCTCTCTCTCTCTCTCTGTTCCCCCCCCCCTCTCTCTCTCTCTCTGTCCCCCTCTCTCTCTCTCTGTCCCCCGCTCTCTCTCTCTCTCTTTTCGTCCCTCTCTCTCTCTCTCTCTTTTCGTCCCTCTCTCTCTTTATCCCTCTCTCTCTCTCTTTGTCCCTCTCTCTCTCTCTTTGTCCCTCTCTCTTTATCCCTCTCTCTTTATCCCTCTCTCTCTCTCTCTCTTTGTCCCTCTCTCTCTCTCTCTTTGTCTCTCTCTCTTTGTCCCTCTCTCTCTCTTTGTCTGTCCTTGTCGCTCTCTCTCTGTTTGTCCATCTCTTTCTCTTTGTCCCTCTCTCTCTCTCTCTCTCTCTCTCTTTGTCCCTCTCTCTCTCTTTGTCCCTCTCTCTCCCCCTGTCCCTCTACCCCTCACTCTCTCTCTCCCTCCCTCTCTCTTTGTCCCTCTCCCTCCCCTGTCCCACTCCCCCTCTTTCTCTCTCTTTCTCTCTCCCCTGTCCCTCTCCCTCACTCTCTCTCTCCCCTGTCCCTCTCCCCCTCACTCTCCCTCTCCCTTTGTCTCTCTCTCTCTCTCTCCCCTGTCCCTCTCCCTCACTCTCTCTCTCTCTCTCTCTCTCTCTCTCCCTCTCTGTCCCTCTCACTCTCTCTCTTTGTCCCTCTTTCTCTGTCTCCCTCTTTGTCCCTCTCTCTCTCTCTCTCTCTCCCCCTCACTCTCGTTGTCCCTCTCTCTCTCTCTCCCCTGTCCTTCTCCCCCTCACTCTCCCTCTCCCTCTCTCTTTGTCCCTCTCCCTTTCTCTCTCTCTCTTTGTCCCTCTCCCTCTCTCGCTTTGTCCCTCTCTCTCTCTCCCCTGTCCCTGTCCCTCTCCCCCTCACTCTCTCTCTTTGTCCCTCTCTCTCTCCCTTTCTCTGTCTCCCTCTCTTTGTCCCTCTCTCTCTCTCCCTCTCTCTTTCTCTGTCTCCCTCTCTTTGTCTCTCTCTCTCTCTTTCCCTCTCTCTTTCTCTCTCTCCCTCTCTTTCTCCCTCTCTCTCTCCCTTTCTCTTTGTCCCTCTCTCTCTCCCCCTCACTCTCCCTCTCTCCCCCTCTCTCTTTCTCTGTCTCCCTCTCTCTCTCCCTCTTTCTGTCTCCCTCTCTTTGTCCCTCTCTCCCTCTTTCTCTGTCTCCCTCTCTTTGTGTCTCTCTCTCTCTCTCTCCCTCTTTCTGTCTCCCTCTCTTTGTCCCTCTCTCCCTCTTTCTCTGTCTCCCTCTCTTTGTGTCTCTCTCTCTCTCTCTCTCTCTCTGTCCCTCTCGCTCGCTCTCTTCCTCTTCCTCTCTCTCTCCCTCTCTCTCTCCCTCCCCCTCTCTCTCTCCCTCCCCCTCTCTCTCTCTCTCCCTCCCCCTCTCTCTCTCTCCCCCCTGTCCCTCTCACACTCACTCACTCACCGCTCTCCCCCCGCGCGGGTCGACAATCGCCTCATGTCGCGGTTCCCGAGCCCACGGCCTCCCCGAGCTGTCCGTCAACACGGCCCGGGCCCCGCCCCCGCACACCGGGCCCCGCCCACAGCCCACAGCCCGGGCCCCGCCCCCGCACACCGGGCCCCGCCCACAGCCCACAGCCCACAGCCCGGGCCCCGCCCCCGCACACCGGGCCCCGCCCACAGCCCACAGCCCGGGCCCCGCCCCCGCACACAGGGCCCACAGCCCACAGCCCGGGCCCCGCCCCCGCACACAGGGCCCCGCCCACAGCCTGTCACTCAGCTGTGTAATCCCAACCCCCGAAACCCTCAATCTCCCAAATAAACAACCCCCCAACCCCCCAATCCCCCAAAAACCAAACCCCAATCCCAACCCCCCGATCCCCCGAAACTCCAACACCCCCCGAACCCAACCCCCCCAATCCACCCAAAACCCTAAACCCACCAATCCCCCAAACCCCAATCCCAACCCCCCGATCCCCCAAACCCCAAAAAAACCCAAATCCCCAAAAAACCAACATCCCAAACCATAAACTAAACCCCAACCCCCAAACACCTAAACCCCCTCCCAAAGACCCAACACCACAAAAACCCAAAACCTTAACCCCTCAAAGAACCAAACCCCCGAAACCACAACCCCCAAACACCCCGAAACCCCCAAACACCCCAAACCCACAAACACCCCAAAACCCAATCACCCCAAATCCCCCAAACTGCCTAAACCCTACAAACCCCCCAAAACTCTAAACCCCCAAACCCAACCACCTCAAACCCCAACCACCTCCAAACCCCGAAACACACCAATCCCCCAAATCCCCAAACCACAATCCCCCGAAGCCCCCAAACGCCAATACCCCAAAAAAACCATCCCCCAAACACCCCAACTCCCAACCCCCCCTAAACCCCAACCCCCCAAAAGCCCAAATTCCCCCCAAACCCCAAAAAACCTCAAACCTCCAAAACCCCAATCCCCACCAACCACAACCCCCCAAAAAACTTAAACACCTCAAACACCCATAAAGCCAATCCCAAAATCCCAATCTCCACAAACCCCCCAAATCGCCTAAATCCCACCCCCACAAACCCTAAACAACCCAAAGCCCCCAAAAAACTCAAAAAAAACCAAAACCCCCAAAACCCCAACCCTAAACCCTCCAATCCCCAAGCTGCAACCTACCCCAAACCCCAAAAACCCCAAACCCCCTAACCCCCTCAACCTCCCAAACACCCTCAAACACCCTAAACCTCCCAAACCCCAACCCACTCCAAGCCCCAACCCCCCAAACCCCAAGCCCAAAATTCCCCAATCACCCCAAACCCCAAACCCCCCAAAACCCAACCCCCTCAAACCCCATTCCTCACAAACCCTCCAAACCCCAACCCTAAACCCCTCCAACCCCAAACCACAACCGCCCCAAACCCCCCAACCTCCCCAAACCCCAACCTGCCCCAAAACCCCCAAATCTCAACCCGCTAAACCCCCAAACCCCAACACCCCCCAACCCCAAGCCCCTTAACCCCCAACACCCCAAAACCATAACCACCCCAAATGCACCAACTCCCCCCACCCCAAAAACCCCAACCCCCAAACCCAAATCCCCCAAACCCAACCCCCCCACCCACCAAACACCCCAACCCCAAAACCCTCCAAACCCCTTAAACCCCACAAACCCTCCAAATCCCAAGCCCCCCAAACCCCCACCCCCCAATACTCCAAACCCAAACCCCCAAACCCAATACCCCCCAACCCTCAAAACCTAAATCCCTTAAGCCCAACCCCCCCAAAATACCAAAACCCCAACCCCCCGAAACTCCAAACCCTAAAAACCCCAAGCATCCCAAAACCCCCAAACCCCAAACACCCCCAAACCCCAACCCTCCCAAACCCCAGCCCTGGAACCCCCAAAACCTCCAAACCCCTGCCCTGGAACCCCAAACCTCAACCCCCTGCCCCTCCGCAAAACCCTCCATATGTACGCTGATGACACACAGCTCTACCTCACTACCACTTCTCTCGACCCCTCCACGGTCTCTAAAGGGTCAGACTGCTTGTTTATGGATGAGCAGAAATGTTCAAATCCCTCCATGGGCCTCACCCATCCTTATTTTTCTAACCTCCTCCAGCCCCACAACCCGAGCCTCCCTCCCCTCCCCGCCCACCGCCCCGAGATCACTTGCGCATTGTCGATTTTCATCGTTCTGCCATTGGCAGCCATGCCTTCAGTTGCCAAGGCCCTAAGCTTCTGAATTTCCTCCCTAAACCTCTCCCTCTCTCCACATCTCTCATAGAATCGCACAGCACAGAGGAGGCCATACGGCTCAATGAGCCTGTGCCTGCTCTGTGAAAGAGCGTTCCAATTCATTCCACTCCCCTGCTCTTCCTCCATAGCCCTCAACATTAGTCTTTTCAAGAATTTATCAAATTCTTTTCAGAAAGTTGTGACTGAGTCTGTCTCCACCACCCTCTCAGGCCGTGCATTCCAGATCCTAACCACTCGCTGCGAAAACACGTTTTCCCCCATGTCGTCTTTGGTTCTTCTGTCAATCACCGTAAATCTGTGTCCTCTGGTTCTCCACCCTTCCACCAATGGGAACAGTTTCTCCTTATTTACTCTATCAAAACAATTCATCGGGTTCTCAGCCTTTAAGACGCTCCTTAAAACCTTCCTCTTTGGCCAAGCTTTTGGTCACCTGTCCTAATATCTCCTTATGTGGCTGGGTGTTAAATTCTGTCTGATAATCGTTCCTTTAAAACGCCTTGGGAAGTTTTACTAAGTTAAAGACACTATACAAATGCAAGTTGTAACGTTATCGGTACTACAATGCTCAGTGTTTTGAAATGTGAGCAAGAGTATTTTAAATGCTTTTGTGTCTTTCCACCTGGGAGTTGCTTTGTACCAGATAGGGACCTACAACCAGGCTCCCTACTCACCCGCCTGCCGACCTGACTGAAGGGTAGAACAGGCCATTGTTGTGGGGCAGGACAGGGCCACACTGCCAAGTTGAAGCTGCTGCCTGATATTGAGCAACACATGGGACCCTCTATACTCTGGATAAACTCTCTCTCCAGCAATGTGCTCAAGTGACTTAAACCCCAGGGACTCAAACTGGGATCAGCAGGTGGAGAAGAGGAGATTATAATGTGCTCACCTACACAGAGAGCTCTGAGAGCAGGGAGAGAGGACCCGAGGGAGGGAGGACAGTAGGAGTATGTTTCTGAGTGTGTGCAAGGCCCATGCAGCAGAGTCTGGGCTCCAATCGTCTTGGATCCCCCTGGCCACTGGACCAAGCTGAGCTCCGTCAATCCCGTGTGATGGCCGGTGTGCGACGGTCACCCCGCATTAAAAGAATTGACGCACCACCCACTGACATCAGACTCGGGACCTGGCCTGAGAACATTGCAGTGTGGGAGCAAGTCAGGATACCTCAGGATATCCTACACCCCGGGGATATCCCACACCCCGGGGATACCCCACACCCTGGGGATATCCCACACCCCGGGGATATCCTACACCCCGGGGATACCCCACACCCTGGGGATATCCCACAACCCGGGGATATCCCACACCCCGGGGATACCCCACACCCTGGGGATATCCCACACCCCGATATCCCACACCCCGGGGATATCCCACACCCCGATATCCCACACCCCGGGGATATCCCACACCCCGGGGATACCCCACACCCCGGGGATACCGCACACCCCGGGGATATCCTACACCCCGGGGATACCCCACACCCTGGGGATATCCCACACCCCGGGGATATCCCACACCCCGGGGATATCCCACACCCCGGGGATATCCCACACCCCGGGGATACCCCACACCCCGGAGATATCCCACACCCTGGGGATATCCCACACCCCGATATCCCACACCGCGGGGATATCCCACACCCCGATATCCCACACCCCGGGGATATCCCACACCCCGGGGATATCCTACACCCCGGGGATATCCCACACCCCGGGGATATCCCACACCCCGGGGATATCCCACACCCCGGGGATACCCCACACCCCGGAGATATCCCACAACCCGGGGATATCCCACACCCCGGGGATATCCCACACCCCGATATCCCACACCCCGGGGATACCCCACACCCCGGGGATATTTCACACCCCGGGGATATCCCATACCCCGGGGATACCCCACACCCCGGGGATATCCCACACCCCGATATCCCACACCCCGGGGATAACCCACACCTCGGGGATATCCCACACCCCGATATCCCACACCCCGGGGATACCCGACACCTCGGGGATATCCCACACTCTGGAGATAGAAACATAGAAAATAGGTGCAGGAGTAGGCCATTCGGCCCTTCGTGTCTGCACCACCATTCAATAGGATCATGGCTGATCATTCCCTCAGTACCCGTTTCCTGCTTTCTCTCCATACCCCTTGATCCCTTTAGCTGTAAGGGCCATATCTAACTCCCTCTTGAATATATCCAATAAACTGGCATCAACAACTCTCTGTGGCAGGGAATTCCACAGGTTAACAACTCTCTGAGTGAAGAAGTTTCTTCTCATCTCAGTCCTAAATGGCCTACCCCTTATCCTAAGACTGTGTCCCCTGGTTCTGGACTTCCCCAACATCGGGAACATTCTTCCCGCATCTAACCTGTCCAATCCCGTCAGAATCTTATATGTTTTTATGTGATCCCCTCTCATCCTTCGAAACTCCAGTGTATAAAGGCCCAGTCAATCCAGTCTCTCCTCATATGTCAGTCCAACCATCCCGGGAATCAGTTTGGTGAACCTTCGCTGCACTCCCTCAATAGCAAGAATGTCCTTCCTCAGATTAGGAGACCAAAACTGAACACAATATTCCAGGTGAGGCCTCACTAAGGCCCTGTACAACTGTAGTAACACCTCCCTGCTCCCATACTCAAATCCCCTAGCTATGAAGGCCAATATACCATTTGCCTTCTTCACCGCCTGCTGTACCTGCATGCCAACCTTCAATGACTGATGTACCATGTCACCCAGGTCTCGTTGCACCTCCCCTTTTCCTAATCTGCCACCATTCAGATAATATTCTGCCTTTGTGTTTTTGCCACCAAAGTGGATAACCTCACATTTATCCACATTATACTGCATCTGCCATGCATTTATCCAGTCACCTAACTTGTCCAAGTCACCCTGCAGCCTCTTAGCGTCCTCCTCACAGCTCACACCGCCACCCAGTTTAGTGTCATCTGCAAACTTGGGAGATATTACACTCAATTCCTTCATCTAAATCATTAATGTATATTGTAAATAGCTGGGGTCCCAGCACTGAGCCCTGTGGCACCCCACTAGTCACTGCCTGCCATTCTGAAAAGGACCTGTTTATCCCGACTCTCTGCTTCCTGTCTGCCAACCAGTTCTCTATCCACGTTAATACATTACCCCCAATACCATGTGCTTTGATTTTGCACACCAATCTCTTGTGTGGGACCTTGTCAAAAGCTTTTTGAAAGATCAAATACACCACATCCACTGGTTCTCCCTTGTCCACTCTGCTAGTTACATCCTCAAAAAATTCTAGAAGATTTCTCAAGCATGATTTCCCTTTCATAAATCCATGCTGACTTGGACCGATCCTGTCACTGCTTTCCAAATGACCGAAAAATAAAACGGGGAAGGTGGCTCAACCGTGGCTAACAAGGGAAGTTAAGGATAGTGTTAAATCCAAAGAAGAGGCATATAAATTGGCCAGAAAAAGCAGCAAACCTGAGGACTGGGAGAATTTTATAATACAGCAGAGGAGGACAAAGGGTTTAATTAGGAAGGGGAAAATAGAGTATGAGAGGAAGCTTGCTGGGAACATAAAAACTGACTGCAAAAGCTTCTATAGATATGTGAAGAGAAAAAGATTAGTGAAGATAAACGCAGGTCCCTTGCAGTCAGATTCAGGTGAATTTATAATGGGGAACAAAGAAATGGCGGACCAGTTAAACAAATACTTTGGTTCTGTTTTCACGAAGGAAGACATAAATAACCTTCCGGGGACCGAGGGTCTAGTGAGAAGGAGGAACTGAAGGATATCGTTATTAGGCGGGAGATTGTGTGAGGGAAATTGATGGGATTGAAGGCCGATAAATCCCCGGGGCCTGATAGTCTGCATCCCAGAGTACTTAAAGAAGTGGCCCTAGAAATAGTGGATGCATTGGTGATCATTTTCCAACAGTCTATCGACTCTGGATCAGTTCCTATGGACTGGGGGGTAGCTAATGTAACACCACTTTTTAAAAATGAAAGGAGAGACAAAACGGGTAATTATTGACCGGTTATATCCTACACACTGGGGATATCCCACACCCCGGGGATACCCCACACCCCAGGGATATCCCACACCCCGGAGAAATCCTACACCCCGGGGATATCCCACACACCGATATCCCACACCCCGGGGATACCCCACACCCCGGGATATCCCACACCCCGATACCCCACACCCCAGGGATATCCCACACCCCGGGGATATCCCACACCCCTGGGATATCACACACCCCGATATCCCACACCCCGGGGATATCCCACACCCCGGGGATATCCCACACCCCGGGGATATCCCACACCCCGATATCCCACACCCCGGAGAAATCCTACACCCCGGGGATATCCCACACCCCGATATCCCACATCCCGGGGATACCCCACACCCCCGGATATCCCACACCCCGATATCCCACACCCCGGGATATCCCACACCCCGGAGAAATCCTACACCCCGGGGATATCCCACACCCCGATATCCCACATCCCGGGGATACCCCACACCCCCGGATATCCCACACCCCGATATCCCACACCCCGGGATATCCCACACCCCGGAGATATCCCACACCCCGGGATATCCCACACCCCGGGGATATCCCACACCCCGGGGATATCACACACCCCGATATCCCACACCCCGGGGATATTCCACACCCTGGGGATACCCCACACCCCGGGGATACCCCACATCCCGGGATATCCCACACCCCGGGATATCCCACACCCCGATACCCCACACCCCGGTGATATCCCACACCCCGGGGATACACCCCGGGGATATCCCACACCCCGATATCCCACACCCCGGAGAAATCCTACACCCCGGGGATATCCCACACCCCGATATCCCACAACCCGGGGATACCCCACACCCCGATATCCACATCCCGGGGATACCCCATACCCCTGGATATCCCACACCCCGATATCCCACACCCCGGAGATATCCCACACCCCGGGGATACCCCACACCCCGAGGATACCCCACACCCCGGGATATCCCACACCCCGGGATATCCCACACCCCGATACCCCACACCCCGGGGATATCCCACACCCCAGGGATATCCCACACCCCGGGGATACACCCCGGGGATATCCCACACCCCGATATCCCACACCCCGGAGAAATCCTACACCCCGGGGATATCCCACACCCGGGGATATCCCACACCCCGATATCCCACAACCCGGGGATACACCACACCCCGATATCCCACATCCCGGGGATACCCCACACCTCCGGATATCTCACACCCCGGAGATATCCCACACCCCGATACCCCACACCCCGGGGATACCCCACACCCCGGGGATATCCCACACCCCGGGGATACCCCACACCCCGGGGATACGCCACACCCTGGGGATACCCCACACCCCGGGGATACCCCACATCCCGGGATATCCCACACCCCGGGATATCCCACACCCCGATACCCCACACCCCGGTGATATCCCACACCCCGGGGATACACCCCGGGGATATCCCACACCCCGATATCCCACACCCCGGAGAAATCCTACACCCCGGGGATATCCCACACCCCGATATCCCACAACCCGGGGATACCCCACACCCCGATATCCACATCCCGGGGATACCCCATACCCCTGGATATCCCACACCCCGATATCCCACACCCCGGAGATATCCCACACCCCGGGGATACCCCACACCCCGAGGATACCCCACACCCCGGGATATCCCACACCCCGGGATATCCCACACCCCGATACCCCACACCCCGGGGATATCCCACACCCCAGGGATATCCCACACCCCGGGGATACACCCCGGGGATATCCCACACCCCGATATCCCACACCCCGGAGAAATCCTACACCCCGGGGATATCCCACACCCGGGGATATCCCACACCCCGATATCCCACAACCCGGGGATACACCACACCCCGATATCCCACATCCCGGGGATACCCCACACCTCCGGATATCTCACACCCCGGAGATATCCCACACCCCGATACCCCACACCCCGGGGATACCCCACACCCCGGGGATATCCCACACCCCGGGGATACCCCACACCCCGGGGATACGCCACACCCTGGGGATACCCCACACCCTGGAGATATCCTACACCCTGGGGATATCCCACACCCCGGGGATACTCCACACCCCGGGGATACCCCACACCCCGGGATATCCCACACCCCGGGATATCCCACACCCCGGAGAAATCCTACACCCCGGGGATATCCTACACCCTGGGCCTACACCCCGGGCCTATACCCTGGGGATGTACCCTAGGCCTATATCCTGGGCCTATACTTTGGGCCGACAGCCTATATCTTGTTTTCCCAATGGAGACAAGACTTACCTAAACACTCGACACAGAGATCACGCAGCCAGATTTTGGAACAGGAAGCGAACTGATGCAGCAGCCAGATCACCTACAAACACACCCAAATAACATATCATTATGCATCTTACCTCATAAACAGATCCAACAGGTTTTTAACAGCGACGTACGCTTCACACCCTCATTACAATATCCAGATTAGATGCTAAGAGAACTACCATGAGGGAAAACCTATTTTACCTGATCCTCACCAACCTACCTGTCGCAGATGTATCTGTCCATGACAGCATTGGTAGCAGTGACCACCGCGCAGTCATCATGGAGACTAACTCCTGTCTTCACACTGAGGACACCCTCCATGTATGCTAAACAGCGGAAGCAGCATGCCACAGACAGGGCTAAGTGATCCCACAATCAACGGATCAGGTCAAAGCTCTGCAGTCCTGCCACACCCAGTGGTGAATGGTGGTGGACCATTAAACAACTAACGGGAGGAGGAGGCTCCTTGACTATCCCCATCCTCAATGATGGCAGAGCCCAGCACGTGAGTGCAAAAGACAAGGCTGAAGTGTTTGAACATAAGACGTATGAGCATTCAACCCCTCGAGCCTGCTCCGCCATTCAATGAGACCACGGCTGATCTTCAACCTCAACTCCACTTTCCCGCCCGATCCCCATATCCCTTGACTGCCCTAGATTCAACCACCTTCAGCCAGGAGTGCCAAGTGGATGATCCATATCGGGCCCCTCCTGAGGTCCCCACCATCACAGAGACAGTCTTCAGCCAATTCGGTTCACTCCATGTGATATCAAGAAACGGCTGAGCGCACTGGATCCAGCAAAGGCTCTGGGTCCTGACAACATCCTGGCTATCGTGCTGAAGACTTGTGCTCCAGAACTAGCCACGTCTCTAGTCAAGCTGTTCCAGTACAGCTACAACACTGGCATCTACCCGACAATGTGGCAAACTGCCCAGGTATGTCCTGTCCACAAAAAGCAGGACACATTCTGCATAAAACACTGGTTCGCCCCCAGCTGGAGTATTGTGTCCAATTCTGGGCCCCGCACTTTAGGGAGGATGTGAAGGCCTTAGAGAGGGGGCAGAAAAGATTTACGAGAATGGTTCCAGGGATGAGGGACTTCAGTTACGGGGACAGACTGGAGAAGCTGGGGTTGTTCTCCTTGGAGCAGAGAAGGTTGAGAGGAGATTTGATCGAGGTGTTCAAAATCATGAGGCGTCTGGACAGAGTAGATCGAGAGAAACTGTTCCCATTGGTGGAAGGGTGGAGAACCAGAGGACACAGATTTAAGGCGATTGGCAGAAGAACCAAAGGCAACATGAGGGAAAACATTTTTACGCAGCGAGTGGTTAGGATCTGGGATGCACGGCCCGAGAGGGTGGTGGAGGCAGACTCAATCGTGGCTTTCAAAAGGGAGTTCATAGAATCATACTCCCTACATTCAAGTCTAAAGGCCCGAAATTGACGAAGACCTCCACCTGCCCGAGTGCCGGCCACAGGACCGCCGATAACCGCCAGGGTACTGGACGGCACTTTGGGCGCGATATTCATGGCCGAGGTCCCTCGAAGGTTCGCGGGCGGCAAATGAGGGACGTACACCGCCAATCTGGGCAGCAGCAGGCGGGAGGTCTCATTCTCGGCGGCAGAGGAGCTTGCCGCCCAAGTATAGCCGAGGATGGAGTCGGGCCCACGGAGGGTCGAAGACCTGAAAAGCAAAAGCATCAAAAAAAATGTTAAAACCATCTGAAGACCTTCAGGGGACCCCATGCCGGTAAGTCCCTGTAAAGGAAAAAATTACAAAAAGTGTACCACCCTATTTTTGCCCCATCTTCCTGCCTACCGGACTCCAGCCAACAGTCCTCCCCCACTCTGCCGCCAACTCCCGCCGACTCCCGCCCGCAGGAATCGGGGAGCTCAGTTGCGTGACTCGGCTGTCCGCTGACGTCAGCGGACGCTTCACGGCGGTTCTCTCCTCCCGTCCACTCCAGGCCACCCCCAAAGTGGCACTGGGCAGTTCGAGCAGAGGGATGTCGGTGGCAGTGGCTGGTAAGGCCATCAATTTCAGCCCCTAAATCATTGATATATACCACAAAAAGCAAGGGACCCAGTACTGAGCCCTGCAGAACCCCACTGGAAACATCCTTCCAGTCACAAAACACCCATCAACCATTACCCTTTGCTTCCTGCCTCTGAGCCAATTTTGGATCCAACTTGCCACTTTGCCCTGGATCCCATGGGCTTTTACTTTCGTGACCAGTCTGCCATGTGGGACCTTATCAAAAGCTTTGCTAAAATCCATATACACTACATCAGACACACTGCCCTCATCGACCCTCCTGGTTACCTCCTCAAAAAATTCAGTCAAGTTAATCAGACACGACCTTCCCTTAACAAATCCATACTGACTGTCTTTCTAAATTTCTAGATTTATTTGGTCCTTCAGAATTTTTTCCAATAATTTTTCCAGCACTAAGGTTAGGCTGACTGGCCTGTTATTACTCGGTCTATCCCTTTCTCCCTTTTTAAACAAAGGTACAACATTAGCAGTCCTCTAGTCCTCTGGCTCCACACCTGTAGCCAGAGAGGATTGGAAAATGATGGTCAGAGCCTCTGTTATTTCCTCTTTTGCTTCTCTTAACAGCCTGAGATACATTTCATCCGGGCCTGGGGATTGATCCACTTTCAAAGCTGTTAAACTCCTTAATACCTCCTCTCTCACTATGTTTATTTCATTTAATATTTCACACTCCTCCTCCCTGATTGCAAGGTCTGCATTGCCCCTCTCTTTGGTGAAAACAAACACAAAGCACTCATTAAGAACCACACCAATGTCTTCCGTCTCCACACACAGATTACCCTCATGGACACCAATAGGCCCCACGCCATGTAAATTGGATAAGTACCTGAAAGAAAATTATTTGCAGGAGAGTGGGACTGGCTGAGGTGCTCTTGCAGAACCAGCACGGGCTCGATGGGCCGAATGGCCTCCTTCTGTGCTGTGACCATTCGATGATTCTATAATTCTAAATCCAATCCGGCCAATTACCGCCCCATCAGTCTACTCTCAATCACCAGCAAAGTGATGGAAGGTGTCATTGACAGTGCTATCAAGCGGCACTTACTCACCAATAACCTGCTCACTGGTGCCCAGTTTGGGTTCCGCCAGGACCACTCGGCTCCAGACCTCATTACAGCCTTGGTCCAAACATGGACAAAAGAGCTGAATTCCAGAGGTGAGGTGAGAGTGACTGCCCTCGACATCAAGGCAGCATTTGACCGAGTGTGGCATCAAGGAGCCCCAGTAAAAGTGATCAATGGGAATCAGGGAAAACTCTCCACTGGCTGGAGTCATACCCAGCACAAAGGAAGATGGTTGTGGTGGTTGGAGGTCAATCAGCTCAGCCCCAGGACATCGCTGCAGGAGTTCCTCAGGGCAGTGTCCTAGGCCCCAACATCTTCAGCTGCTTCATCAATGACCTTCCCTCCATCACAGGGCCAGAAATGGGGATGTTCGCTGATGACTGCACAGTGTTCAGTTCCATTCACAACTCCTCAGATAATGGAGCAGTCCGTGCTCCGCATGCAGCAAGACCTGGACAACATTCAGGCTTGGGCTGATAAGTGGCAAGTAACATTCACACCACACAAGTGCCAGGCAATGACTATCTCCAACAAGCGGGAGTCTAACCACCGTCCCTTGATATTCAACAACATTACCATCACCGAATCCCCCACCATCAACATCCTGGGGGTCACCATTGACCAGAAACTTAACTGGACCAGCCACATAAATACTGTGGCTACAAGAGCAGGTCAGAGGCTGGGTATTCTGTGGCGAGTGTCTCACCTCCTGACTCCCCAAAGCCTTCCCACCATCTACAGGGCACAAGTCAGGAGTGTGATGGAATACTCCCCACTTGCCTGGATGGTGCAGCTCCAACAACACTCAGGAAGCTCGACACCATCCAGGACAAAGCAGCCGCTTGATCAGCCCCCCATCCCCCACCTTCAACACTCACTCCCTCCACCACCGGCGCACCGTGGCTGCAGTGTGTACCATCGACAAGATGCACTGCAGCGGCTCACCAAGGCTTCTTCAGCAGCACCTCCCAAACCCGCGACCTCTACCACCTAGAAGGACAAGGGCAGCAGGTACATGGGAACACCATCACCTCCACGTTCCCCTCCCAGTCACACACCATCCTGACTGGGAAATATATCGGCCGTTCCTTCATCGTCGCTGGGTCACAATCCTGGAACTCCCTCCCTAACAGCACTGTGGGAGCACCTTCACCACACGGACTGCAGCGGTTCAAGGCGGCGGCTCACCACCACCTTCTCAAGGGGCAATTAGGGATGGGCAATAAATGCCGGCCTTGCCAGCGACACTCATAACCCATGAATGAATAAAAACAGGAGGAGGCCCATTCAGCCCCTCGAGCCTGTTACACAGGAACAGGAGGAGGCCATTCAGCCCCTCGAGCCTCTTACACAGGAACAGGAGGAGGCCATTCAGCCCCTCGAGCCTGTTACACAGGAACAAGAGGAGACCATTCAGCCCCTCGAGCCTGTTACACAGGAACAGGAGGAGGCCATTCAGCCCCTCGAACCTGTTACACAGGAACAGGAGGAGGCCATTCAGCCCCTCGAGTCTGTTACACAGGAACAGGAGGAGGCCATTCAGCCCCTCGAACCTGTTACACAGGAACAGGAGTAGACCATTCAGCCCCTCGAGTCTGTTACACAGGAACAGGAGGAGGCCATTCAGCCCCTCGAGCCTGTTACACAGGAACAGGAGGAGGCCATTCAGCCCCTCGAACCTGTTACACAGGAACAGGAGTAGACCATTCAGCCCCTCGAGTCTGTTACACAGGAACAGGAGGAGGCCATTCAGCCCCTCGAGTCTGTTACACAGGAACAGGAGGAGGCCCATTCAGCCCCTTGACCCTGTTAGAATCATAGGGGCTAAAATCGGTCGATATTCCGCCCGCACCTGCCAAGGTCCCACAGTGAATGCCGGTTTTCTGAGCGTTTCCTCCGGAACCACCCATCTGCCGTCGCGGTTCCGCCCGGTGGAGGTCCGGTAGGAAGGCTTCCGCCAATGCCAGATCGTGCCGTCCGCCCCTGCCGCATGTTGGAAAAGTGCCATTTTCTTCAGTTGTGCCGCCCGCCAGACGGGCCGCTCGGGAAAAGCAGGTCTGACCTGGACAGTAGTCAGCCAGCAGTGAGATCGGGAGGGAGGGAGGGAGAGAGGGAGGGAGAGAGGGAGGGAGGGAGGGTGAGAGAGAGGGAGGGAGGGAGGGTGAGAGGGAGGGACAGCAGTGAGATCGGGAGGGAGGTAGGGAGGGAGAGAGGGAGCGAGGGAGCGAGGGAGGGAGGGAGGGAGGGTGAGAGAGAGGGAGGGAGGGAGGGTGAGAGGGAGGGACAGCAGTGAGATCGGGAGGGAGGTAGGGAGGGAGAGAGGGAGCGAGGGAGCGAGGGAGGGAGGGTGAGAGGGATGGAGGGAGGGAGGGAAAGGTGAACGGCAGGGAGCGAGGGAGGGAGGGAGAGAGGGAGGGAGCGAGGGAGGGAGTGAGGGATGGAGGGAGGGAGGGAGGGAGCGAGGGATGGAGGGAGGGAGGGAGAGGTGAACGGCAGGAAGCGAGGGAGGGATGGAGGGAGCGAGGGAGGGAGGGTGAGAGGGATGGAGGGAGGGATGGAGAGAGGGATGGAGAGAGGGAGGGAGGGAGAGAGGGAGGGAGGGAGGGAGCGAGGGAGGGAGAGAGGGAGCAAGGGAGTGAGGGAGGGAGGGAGGGAGGGAGGGGGAGAGGGAGGGAGGGAGTGAGGGAGGGAGAGAGAGAGGGAGTGAGGGAAGAGGGAGGGAGGGATGGAGAGAGGGATGGAGAGAGGGAGGGAGGGAGAGAGGGAGGGAGGGAGCGAGGGAGGGAGAGAGGGAGCAAGGGAGTGAGGGAGGGAGGGAGGGTGAGAGGGATGGAGGGAGGGAGGGAGGGGGAGAGGGAGGGAGGGAGCGAGGGAGGGAGAAAGAGAGAGAGCGAGGGAAGAGGGAGGGAGGGTGAGAGAGGGAGAGAGCGAGGGAGGGAGGGAGGGTGAGAGGGATGGAGGGAGGGAGGGAGAGAGGGAGCGAGGGATGGAGAGAGGGAGGGAGGGAGCAGTGAACTGCAGGGAGTGAGGGAGGGAGTGAGGGAGGGAGAGGTGGACGGCAGTGAGATCGGGAGGGAGGGAGCGAGGGAGGGAGTGCTGTGACCATCACACCACGGCAGTCGGGCAGATGCTGGACCATTGAGTGGGACTGCTGGAAAGAAGTGAGATGCATGTTCCATTACTTTCTTGCTGATGGTGATGGTTAAATTGGATGTGATCAAAGCGACTGAAATGTGTGTAAGCTAATGGAAGCTTGTTGAAAGTCCTTCACTGAGAAGGCCAATGGTGAAGGAAAATGATTGAATGACTGAAAAGTGTTCAGCATCTCACATGTTGTACATCCAAGCTGATTCATTAATTGTCTCACACAATGTCCTGCAATGTAACTGATGACCATGGTGTCTCATGCCACGCCTCCATGTTTGGCCTCACAAAAAGAGGGTTGATGTGCAAACCTTAAGGTCTGCCCTGTAACTTGGTAAACCCGGGATCATCATCATAGGCAGTCCCTCGGAATCGAGGAAGACTTGCTTCCACTCTAAAAATGAGTTCTTAGGTGGCTGAACAGTCCAATACGAGAATCACAGACTCTGTCACAGGTGGGACAGATAATCATCGAGGGAAAGGGAGGGTGGGACTGGTTTGCCGCACGCTCCTTCCGCTGCCTGCGCTTGGTTTCTGCATGCTCTCGGCGACGAGACTCGAGGTGCTCAGCGCCCTCCCGGATGCACTTCCTCCACTTAGGGCGGTCTTTGGCCAGGGACTCCCAGGTGTCGGTAATCTCGAGTGATTGATGGCAGCCTTCCTGCATTCAGTGTGGTCTCGCGATGACAGGACCCATTATACACTGCAGGCAGATGTAGATGGGCAGATGACCTGAGGGACAGATGTGTGTTTGACACAACGCACCACACATGATGTTAAAGCGACACACTCACCAGCAGAGGGTCAGCAACGTGAGTGTGTTTAACAAGTGCACAATGACAAACCTTGCATAAGATTATTAAACGTGAACATACTTACAGGAGCAACACCCACCCCTCTACCCAGCACCACCCCCTCTCTCCCCCCAGCCCTTGTAGCGATGCCCGATTTTCTCCTTCTCCCCCCCAGGCTACACGACGGAGTGGCCCGCCCCTGCCCCTCACTGCCTCTGGTTCAGGAGGGCAGCGGGATGTGTGCAGACGTGTGCGTCTTGATGAGAATGTTGGGTGCGGGGCCGAAGGTGCCGGGACCTCCTGCTCCTCCAGATCAGTCTGCCCTGAGGGTGTGTTGGTCGGAGACTTGCAGCACACGTACAGAAGCCATCCCTTGCCTCACGATCCGTTGTGCGCTCCCACACTGTAACGATCATACGGGCTGGGTGAAGGAGGCGATGCTGCCAGCTATCCCAGCCAGGGGTCTGCAGCATCTCGCCACCTATCTCCACGCCGGTGCTGGTTGAGTGCAGAGAGCCGTGATACATCCACAGGTGATTGCTTGCTGCTGCTGGTGCTGGGGCCTGGCTTCCCTTCGAGCCACGGCCCCCTGCGCTTGGTAGAGCTTGCGTCTGTGGAGTCCGCTGGAAAGCCCAGCAAATCTGAGCCCGCCGCCGAGGTTCTGCGGGCCCTTGGCTGACGTGGCAGGAGGCTGATGTCAGCCGCTTCCGGCTCCTCCAGGTGAAGGGGCAGAAGGATGGGCCCTTCTCCCTCCTCTCTCTCCTCCTCTTCCTGGCCCTGGGTGGCGGAGGTGGGAGCGGTGGACGTGGGTGATGTGGGCTGGGGCGCAGGAAGGATCCGGTGTCTTCGGGTGTGGAGAAGGTCGGGGTGGGAGATGCTGGGGGTGTGACGGCCAGAGTCCGATGGTCTCTCTGGATCCATGGTGTCCAGCTCAGGTTCTGCAAGTAGAGGACAACAGTCTGTGGGGTGGGGGGGTGGTTGGTCAAGCTGAGATGTGAGCTGTTCCATCCCACATTATGGCAGCAAGGAGTCCCATCTCTACATGTCCACACCAATAATGGCCGACAAAGTCTGCGTTCAACCACGAGTGCCCTACCATTGCAAGTACTTACATGCCATGACCGTCACTGACACCAGAGATGAGTGTAGCCTTACCCTGTGGTCACACTGGATCTACAGCAATGTGTATGGTTGCACAGCGGTGCTCGCCCACCAATAGCAACGCACGCTCCTCCAGCCTGCTCAATTCCACCACATCTTGTGGGCCCCCTCCAGTCACACTCGGGCTTGCATGTTTTCTCTGCACAAAGAAACGTTGCAGCCTTTACCCCCTTCGCTCATGCCCCCCACACACACACACACACATACATTCCCCCCCCACACACACACATACACATACACTCATACATTCCCCCCCACACACACACATACACATACATTCATACATTCCCCCCCCACACACACACACACACACACACACACACATACACTCATACATTCCCCCCCCACACACACACACACACACACACACACACACATACACTCATACATTCCCCCCCCCCACACACACACACACACACACACACACATACACTCATACATTCCCCCCCCACACACACACACACATACACTCCCACACACACACACACTCATACATTCCCCCCACACACACACACATACATTCCCCCCCCACACACACACACACACACACACACACACATACACTCATACATTCCCCCCACACACACACACACACACACACACACACACATACACTCCCACACACACACACACACTCATACATTCCCCCCACACACACACACACACACACACACATACAC
>NC_091978.1:3314516-3370545 GCF_044704955.1 Pristiophorus japonicus
CCCCCACACACACACACATACACACACACACACTCATACATCCCCCCCCCCCCACACACACACACACACACACACATACACACACTCATACATTCCCCCCCCCCCGCACACACACACATACACTCCCCCACACACACACACACACTCCCACACACACACACACTCATACATTCCCCCCCCCCCACACACACACTCCCACACACACACACACTCATACATTCCCCCCCTCCCACACACACACACACACACACACTCCCACACACACACACACTCATACATTCCCCCCCCCACACACACACATACACTCCCCACACACACACACACACACACACACATACACTCCCACACACACACACACACACAAACACATACACTCCCACACACATACACTCCCACACACACACACACACACGCACACACACACATACACTCCCACACACACACACACACACACACATACACTCCCACACACACACACACACACACACATACACACATACACTCCCACACACACACACACACACACACACACATACACACATACACTCCCACACACACACACACACACACACACACACACATACACACATACACACATACACTCCCACACACACACACACACACACCGCTCCACGTTGCCCATTGACTGACCATCTGACCCATGTCCATCCAAAGAGATCGGTATTGGGCTGGTGGAGGCTTGCCTCGCCCATCCCGGGTGAGTTCGCTGTACCTGCGCTCCACCTCCGTCACTGGCTCCTCCAACTCCTGCTCATTGAACCACGGAGCTCTGGGCCTGGTTCTGCCAGTCTTCATTGAAGATGTTTTGCCACTTGTCATGTATGTAACCACAATGCAACACCACTGTATTACTGTATACACTCAACCTAGATGCACATCTTGACCACAAGGGGTGAACTTGTGGGAGACACTCCTTACCTGATCACACAGGTATAAAAAGGGGAGGTCCCATACAGGGTCATTGTCTTTGGAGTCCTGCAATAAAGAGTTAATTCCCAGAATGTGCCTCGTGTGGTTTCATACTGTGGAGTAAGGACTTTACACCACTCATCTTCAAAAATGAGAGGAATGGCTGCTGAAGAGTTTGTGGCTTTAAATTTCTCACAATGCCCCCTCGGTAACTCGGACTGGCCCCTCGCCAATGCCACCTCTCTGCTCTCTAACCTCTCACACTCACAGGTGGAATAAAGTGCTCTCTTTTTCTGCGCACGTGCAGTTCCCCAATCAGTCTCCAAGGGCCATGAAAGGCCGACACGTCGGACCAAGAAAACAACACGAACAAAACCTGAAATCTC
Organism: Pristiophorus japonicus; assembly: GCF_044704955.1. NCBI lineage: Eukaryota > Metazoa > Chordata > Chondrichthyes > Pristiophoridae > Pristiophorus > Pristiophorus japonicus. The sequence goes on from NC_091978.1 coordinate 3,315,833, forward strand.
ACACAAGTGCAGTGCAGGCCCTCCGAACATCCCCGAGTGGAGAGGCCTCCAAGTGACACACAGTAGTGACACCAGTTGCCAAGTCCCGCTCCCGCCCACTCCCGCTCCCGGCTGCTCCCGCTCCAGCCAGCTCCCGCTCCCGCTCCCACTGCTGCTGCCGCTTGATCCCGCCCGCTCCCGCTCCCGGCTGCTCCCGCTCCAGCCAGCTCCCGCTCCCGCTCCCACTGCTGCTGCCGCTTGATCCCGCCCGCTCCCGCTCCCGCTCCGCCCGCTCCCGCTCCGCCCGCTCCCGCTCCCGCTCCGCCCGCTCCCGCTCCGCCCACTCCCGCTCCCGCTCCGCCCGCTCACGCTCCCGGCTGGTCCCGCTCCAGCCAGCTCCCGCTCCCATTGCTGCTGCCGCTTGATCCCGCCCGCTCCCGCTCCCGCTCCGCCCGCTCACGCTCCCGGCTGCTCCCGTTCCAGCCAGCTCCCGCTCCCGCTCCCGCTCCGCCCGCTCCCGCTCCCCCCGCTCACGCTCCCGGCTGCTCCCGTTCCAGCCAGCTCCCGCTCCCGCTCCCACTGCTGGTGCCGCTTGATCCCGCCCGCTCCCGCTCCCGCTCCGCCCGCTCCCGCTCCCGCTCCCCCCGCTCACGCTCCCGGCTGCTCCCGCTCCAGCCAGCTCCCGCTCCCGCTCCCACTGCTGGTGCCGCTTGATCCCGCCCGCTCCCGCTCCCGCTCCGCCCGCTCCCGCTCCCGCTGCAACCCACACAACGAACTAAAAATGGCTACCGATGGAACCCAACGGCAGCGGACGGCAAAAACGGATCTCCCACCCAGGGACCGCCGAGAATGGGCAGGCCATAGCCGGGACAAAACTCGGGCCCATTGAATCATAGAACCGTTACAACACAGAAGGAGGCCATTCGGCCCGTCAAGCCGGTGCCGGCTCTCTGCAAGAGCACCTCAGCCAGTCCCCCTCCCCCGCCCTTTCCCCATAACCTGCAAATTCTTTTCATTCAGGTACATTTCTAATAAGGAGAGAGCGGGGCAGTGGGATTAGTTTGGGATTGATAGAAACATAGAAAATAGGTGCAGGAGTAGGCTATTTGGCCCTTCTAGCCTGCACCGCCATTCAATGAGTTCATGGCTGAACATGCAACTTCAGTACCCCATTCCTGCTTTCTCGCCATACCCCTTGATCCCCCGAGTAGTAAGGACTTCATCTAACTCCCTTTTGAATATATTTAGTGAATTAGCCTCAACAACTTTCTGTGGTAGAGAATTCCACAGGTTCACCACTCTCTGGGTGAAGAAGTTTCTCCTCATCTCGGTCCTAAATGGCTTACCCCTTATCCTTAGACTGTGACCCCTGGTTCTGGACTTCCCCAACATTGGAACATTCTTCCTGCATCTAACCTGTTTAAACCCGTCAGAATTTTAAACGTTTCTATGAGATCCCCTCTCATTCTTCTGAACTCCAGTGAATACAAGCCCAGTTGATCCAGTCTTTCTTGATATGTCAGTCCCGCCATCCCGGGAATCAGTCTGGTGAACCTTCGCTGCACTCCCTCAATAGCAAGAATGTCCTTCCTCAAGTTAGGAGACCAAAACTGTACACAATACTCCAGGTGTGGCCTCACCAAGGCCCTGTACAACTGTAGCAACACCTCCCTGCCCCTGTACTCAAATCCCCTCGCTATGAAGGCCATAAGAACATAAGAATTAGGAACAGGAGTAGGCCATCTAGCCCCTCGAGCCTGCTCCGCCATTCAACAAGATCATGGCTGATCTGGCCGTGGACTCAGCTCCACTTACCCGCCCGCTCCCCGTAACCCTTGATTCCCTTATTGGTTAAAAATCTATCTATCTGTGACTTGAATACATTCAATGAGTTAGCCTCAACTGCTTCCTTGGGCAGAGAATTCCACAGATTCACAACCCTCTGCGAGAAGAAATTCCTTCTCAACTCGGTTTTAAATTGGCTCCCCCGTATTTTGAGGCTGTGCCCCCGAGTTCTAGTCTCCCCGATCAGTGGAAACAACCTCTCTGCCTCTATCTTGTCTAGCCCTTTCATTATTTTAAATGTTTCTATAAGATCCCCCCTCATCCTTCTGAACTCCCAACGAGTAAAGACCCAGTCTACTCAATCTATCATCATAAGGTAACCCCCTCATCTCCGGAATCAGCCTCGTGAATCGTCTCTGTACCCACTCCAAAGCTAGTATATCCTTCCTTAAGTAAGGTGACCAAAACTGCACGCAGTACTCCAGGTGCGGCCTCACCAATACCCTATACAGTTGCAGAAGGACCTCCCTGCTTTGGCAACATGCCATTTGCTTTCTTAACCGCCTGCTGTATCTGCATGCCAACCTTCAATGGCTGATGTACCATGACACCCAGGTCTCGTTGCACCTCCCCTTTTCCTAATCTGTCACCATTCAGATAATAGTCTGTCTCTCTGTTTTTACCACCAAAGTGGATAACCTCACATTTATCCACATTATACTTCATCTGCCATGCATTTGCCCACTCACCTAACCTATCCAAATCACTCTGCAGCCTAATAGCATCCTCCTCGCAGCTCACACTGCCACCCAACTTAATGTCATCCGCAAATTGGAGATACTACATTTAATCCCATCGTCTAAATCATTAATGTACAGTGTAAACAGCTGGGGCCCCAGCACAGAACCTTGCGGTACCCCACTAGTCACTGCCTGCCATTCTGAAAAGTACCCATTTACTCCTACTCTTTGCTTCCTGTCTGACAACCAGTTCTCAATCCATGTCAGCACACTACCCCCAATCCCATGTGCTTTAACATTGCACATTAATCTCTTGTGTGGGACCTTGTCGAAAGCCTTCTGAAAGTCCAAATACACCACATCAACTGGTTCCCCCTTGTCCCCTCCACTGGAAACATCCTCAATAAATTCCAGAAGATTTGTCAAGCATGATTTTCCTTTCACAAATCCATGCTGACTTGGACCTATCATGTCACCTCTTTCCAAATGCGCTGCAATGACATTCTTAATAATTGATTCCATCATTTTACCCACTACTGAGGTCAGGCTGACCGGTCTATAATTCCCTGTTTTCTCTCTCCCTTCTTTTTTAAAAAGTGGGGTTACATTGGCTACCCTCCACTCCATAGGAACTGATCCAGAGTTAATGGAATGTTGGAAAATGACTGTCAATGCATCCGCTATTTCCAAGGCCACCTTCTTAAGTACTCTGGGATGCAGTCCATCAGGCCCTGGGGATTTATTGGCCTTCAATCCCATCAATTTCCCCAACACAATTTCCCGACTAATAAGGATTTCCCTCAGTTCCCCCTTCTTACGAGACCCTCTGACCCCTTTTATATCCGCAAGGTTGTTTGTGTCCTCCTTAGTGAATATCGAACCAAAGTACTTGTTCAATTGGTCCGCCATTTCTTTGTTCCCCGTTATGACTTCCCCTGATTCTGACTGCAGGGGACCTACGTTTGTCTTTACTAACCTTTTTCTCTTTACATATCTAGAGAAGCTTTTGCAGTCCGTCTTAATGTTCCCTGCAAGCTTCCTCTCGTACTCTATTTTCCCTGCCCTAATCAAACCCTTTGTCCTCCTCTGCTGAGTTCTAAATTTCTCCCAGTCCCCAGGTTCACTGCTATTTCTTGCCAATTTGTATGTCACTTCCTTGGCTTTAATACTATCCCTGATTTCCCTTGATAGCCACGGTTGAGCCACCTTCACTTGTTTATTTTCACGCCAGACAGGGATGTACAATTGTTGTAGTTCATCCATGCAGTCTCTAAATGTCTGCCATTGCCCATCCACTATCAACCCCTTAAGTATCATTCGCCAATCTATCCTAGCCAATTCACGCCTCATACCTTCAAAGTTAGCCTTCTTTAAGTTCTGGACCATGGTCTCTGAATTAACTGTTTCATTCTCCATCCTAATGCAGAATTCCACCATATTATGGTCACTCTTCCCCAAGGGGCCTTGCACAATGAGATTGCTAATTAATCCTCTCTCATTACACAACACCCAGTCTAAGATGGCCTCCCCCCTAGTTGGTTCCTCGACATATTGGTCTAGAAAACCATCCCTTATGCACACCAGGAAATCCTCCTCCACCGTATTGCTTCCAGTTTGGCTAGCCCAATCTATGTGCATATTAAAGTCACCTATGATAACTGCTGCACCTTTATTGCATGCACCCCTAATTTCCTGTTTGATGCCCTCCCCAACATCACTACTACTGTTTGGTGGTCTGTACACAACTCCCACTAGCGTTTTCTGCCCTTTGGTAGTCCGTAGCTCCACCCATACCGATTCCACATCATCCAGGCTAATGTCTTTCCTTATAATTGCATTAATTTCCTCTTTAACCAGCAACGCCACCCCGCCTCCTTTTCCTCTCTGCCTATCCTTCCTGAATGTTGAACACCCCTGGATGTTGAGTTCTCAGCCTTGGTCACCCTGGAGCCATGTCTCCGTGATACATCGTATCCATTAACTGCGATCTGCACAGTTAATTCGTCCACCTTATTCCGAATACTCCTCGCATTGAGGCACTGAGCCTTCAGGCTTGTCTTTTTAACACATTAGACCCTTTAGAATTTTGCTGCCAAGTGGCCCTTTTTGTTTTTTGCCTTGGGTTTCTCTGCCCTCCACTTTTACTCATCCCGTTTGCTTCTGTCTCCATTTTGTTTCCCTCTGTCTCCCTGCATTGGTTCCCATCCCCCATAGCCCTGATACGGGGTTAAGAAAATGCACGAATACATATTTGGACTCCAGTTCGAGCTCGAAACCAACCACAAGCCGCTCATTTCGCTGTTCTCAGAAAGCAAAGGTATTTACACCAATGCTTTGTCCCACATCCAAAGATGGGCACTAACGTTATCTGCGTATGATTATGTAATCTGCCACAGACCAGGTATTGAGAACTGTGCTGATGCCCTCGGTCAGCTGCCGTTGCCCACCACCGGGGTGGAAATGGCACAACCCGCAGACTTGCTTCTTGTAATGGATGCTTTTGAGAGCGAGGGGTCACCCGTCACGGCCTGCCAGATCAGGACCTGGACTAGCCAGGACCCTGTGCTATCACTAGTAAAAAGCTGTGCCCTCAATGGGAGCTGGTCGGCGGTTCCAGGAGAAATGCAAGACGAAATTAAGCCATTCCACCAGCGCAAGGATAAAATGTCCATCCATTCAGAGTGTCTCCTCTGGGGGAATTGTGTAGTTTTGCCAAAAAATGGCAGGGTAACGCTTATACGTGACCTTCACAGTACCCACCCAGCCAGAGTCATGATGAAGGTTATTGCCACATCGCACATTTGGTGGCCCGGCATTGACTCGGAATTGGAGTCATACATACACCAGTGCAACACTTGCTCACAGTTGAGCAATGCACCAAGGGAGGCCCCACTGACTCTGTGGTCATGGTCCTCCAAACCGTGGTTCAGGGTCCACATAGATTTCGCTGGCCCCTTTCTAGGAAAGATGTTCCTAGTAGCAGTGGACGCTTACTCTAAATGGATTGAATGCATAATAATGTCGTCATGTACGTCAACTGCCACCATTGAAAGCCTCCGGGCCATATTCGCCACCCATGGTTTGCCTGACGACCTTGTTGGTGACAATGGACCATGTTTCGCCAGCTCGGAATTCAACGAGTTCATGACCCGCAATGGCATCAAGCATGTCAGATCTGCCCCGTTTAAGCCCGCATCCAATGGTCAAACGGAACGGATAGTCCAAACCATCAAGCAGAGCTTGAAACGCGTGACAGATGGTTCCCTGCAGACCCGGTTATCTCGGATTCTGCTCAGCTACCGCACACGACCCCACTCGCTTACCAGGGTTCCCCCCACAGAATTGCTAATGAAGAGAGCACTCAAAACCAGGTTCTCCTTAGTCCACCCGGATCTCAATGATCATGTAGAAACCTGGCATCACCGACATAACATGTACCACAATCGCCTGGCTGTATCGCGTGACATTGAGGTTAATGACCCTGTGTTTGTTCTTAATTACGGTCATGGTCCCAAATGGGTTGCTGACACCGTGTTAGTCAAGGAGGGGAATACAGTGTTTGTTGTTAAACTTTGGAATGGACAAACGTGCAGAAAGCACTTGGATCAGACCAAACTGCGATTCACTGACAACCAAGAACAGTTTGAAGAGGACATTACCATCAATGATCCACCCATACACACCCAACCAGCAATTGACCACGCGGTCAACCACGAGGATGAACCCACCATGCCTGACAGTCCGATCAGACCAGCCACACTGCAGTGCCGCAATAATCCGACCCACTCACCCATACCAGGACTTCAACCCAGGCGATCAACCCGGGAACGCAGAGCCCCGGATCGCCTCAACTTGTAAATAACTTGTATCTAAGACTTCGTGGGGGGAATGATGTTATGTATGTAAACATTCCCGATGTGTAAGACTTGCCTCCAGGGGGCGCACCTGTGGGAGACCCAAGGGTCACTTGCACACCCTGGGCAAGCAGGTATAAAAGGCAGTCTACCTTGCTGCTTCCTCTGGAGTTACATTAAAGACACCAAGGTCACAACAGTTTGAGCTTACAATATACAATCTTGTGGAGTTATTCTAAATGTAACTCTGTCCAGACCCCTCATGATTTTGAACACCTCGATCAAATCTCCTCTCAACCTTCTCTGCTCCAAGGAGAACAACCCCAGCTTCTCCAGTCTATCCACGTAACTGATGTCCCTCATCCCTGGAACCATTCTCGTCAATCGCTTCTGCTCCCTCTCTAAGGCCTTCACATCCTTCCTCAAGTGCGGGGCCCAGAATTGGACACAATACTCCAGCTGGGGCCGGGCCAGTGTTTTATACAGGTTCATCATAACTTGCTTGCTGTTGTTCTCTCTGGGCTGAGAATTGTTGGGGGCGGTGCAGTGGGAGTTCCTGCGCCTGGCAGAACGTCTCGCCCAGCAAGCGACATTGGGCTTACCATCCCCGAGAGAAAGTGACTCGCAAAACCTCGCGCTTCAAGCCCCTTGCATACACAGCCCGGTACACTCCCCATGTACACACAGCCCAGTACACTCCCCGTGTACACACAGCCCGGTACACTCCCCATGTACACACAACCTGGTACACTTCCCGTGTACACACAACCCGGTACACCCCTTGTACACACAGCCCGGTCCACTCCCTGTGTACACACAGCCCGGTACACTCCCCATGTACATACAACCTGGTACACTTCCCGTGTACACACAGCCCGGTACATTCCCCATGTACACACAGCCCGGTACACTTCCTGTGTACACACAGCCCGGGTACACTTCCCATCTACACACAGCCCAGTACACTCCCCATGTACACACAGCCCGGTACACTCCCCGTGTACACACAACTCGGTACACTCCCTGTGTACACACAGTTCGGTACACTCCCCGTGTACACACAGCCCAGTACACTTCCCGTGTACACACAGCCCGGTACACTTCCCGTGTACACACAGTCCGGTACACTCCCCGTGTACATACAGCCCGGTCATCATCATCATCATCATAGGCAGTCCCTCGAAGCGAGGATGACTTGCTTCCACGCCAGAAAGGGATGAGCTCACAGGTGTATCAATGAAGGACCCGAACTACATCCTGAAGGGTGGAAGATGTCTGTGCGTGGATTGTTTTAACGTGGGGTGACCGTTACACACCAGCCACCACACGGGCTTTACAGAGCGAGGTCTTGGTCTAGGGGCAAGGGTTAACCAGGACGACTGGAGACCAGCTCTGCTGCATGGACCCAGTGCGCCCACATATTGCAGTGTGGGCTGGTCCGTGCTGCCCCTGGGCCCCTGGCCCTGAACTCACGCCTCTCCTGGACCCCGATCACGTCACTCCGTGATCTCTCGCCGCCCCTTCACCCCGACCTCGCCGCTCCTGCTGTATCTGCCCATGCTCCAATCACTGACCTGGACCTTGATGATGTCACTCATCACAGCCGTTTCCCTTCTGCACCAGCTCACGCTGTACCTTGCCGTGGCATGCCTCCACGCTGCCCATAATGTTCCCAGCAAGTCAGGGCCGGACGCAATATCAGGATGTCAACAGGAGGCTCCAGTGTGTGGGCCATCGCACCCGAGCCTGCTGTTGCGCATGGCTCAGTACACTCCCCGTGTACACAAAGCCCGGTACACTTCCCGTGTACACATCCGGTACACTCCCCGTGTACACAGCCCGGTACACTCCCCGTGTACACACAGCCCGGTACACCTCCCGTGTACACACAGACCGGTACACTCCCCGTGTACACACAGCCCGGTACACCCCCCCCCCCCCGTGTACACACAGCCCGGTACACTCCCCGTGTACACACAGCCCGGTACACCACCCCCCCCCATGTACACACAGCCCGGTACACTCCCCGTGCACACACAGCCCGGTACACTCCCCGTGCACACACAGCCCGGTACACTCCCCGTGCACACACAGCCCGGTACACTCCCCGTGCACACACAGCCCGGTACACTCCCCGTGCACACACAGCCCGGTACACTCCCCGTGTACACACAGCCTGGTACACTCCCCGTGCACACACAGCCCGGTACACTCCCCGTGTACACACAGCCTGGTACACTCCCCGTGCACACACAGCCCGGTACACCCCCCGTGTACACACAGCCTGGTACACTCCCCGTGCACACACAGCCCGGTACACTCCCCGTGCACACACAGCCCGGTACACTCCCCATGTACACACAGCCCGGTACACTCCCCGTGCACACACAGCCCGGTACACTCCCCGTGCACACACAGCCCGGTACACTCCCCGTGCACACACAGCCCGGTACACTCCCCGTGTACACACAGCCCGGTACACTCCCCGTGCACACACAGCCTGGTACACTCCGTGTACACACAGCCCGGTACACGGTGATGACGACGGTTCGGGGCGCGGCCGGTTATTGCCGCCGCTAACTCCCATGGAATTTTGCGGGCGTCGGTAGCAATGCCACACCCGGGCAAAATTGTTTGTGCCTCGTTAGCTCCCCCGGGGCCCGCACGCAGCACAAAGGAAGCAAGTTATTCCCCCTACCCCTCTCTGTATAAAGCCCAGGATCCCGTGAGCTTTTTAACCACTTTCTCAACCTGTCCTGCCACCTTCAACAAATTGTGCACATATACCCCCAGCTCTCTGTTCATGCTCCCCGTTAGGATTGTACCCTTTAGTTTATATTTCCTCTCCTCATTCTTCCTGCCATAGGAACAGGAAGAGGCCATTCAGCCAGATGCTCCTACCTCCCCTCTCTCCACTCCCCGCTCTCTCGTCATCACTCACCCTAACTCTTCACCCACCCCTCTCCCCTCTCCCTCCCTCCCTCCCCCTCTGCCCCAGCCCTCCCCCTCTCCTCCCCTTCCCTCTCCACTACCTTCCCCCCTCCCCCTCTCCTCCAGCCTGCCCTTTTCCCTCTCCACCTTCCCTCCCCCCGCCACACCCACTCCCCTACTTCCCCACCCCCCCTTCCCCCTCCCCTCTACCCCCTCACCCTGGCCCATCATCTCCCCTCCCCCTCTTCCCGGCCCACTCCCTCCCCCTCCCAACCCCTCCCCTCCTCCCTTCTCCGCCCCGCCCCACCCCCTCTCACCCGGCCCACCCTCTCCCCCTCGCCCCCTCCCCCACTCTGCCACCCCCCTCCTTCCCATCTCCCCCCCCCAATCCTCTCCTCTCCCCTCCCCCTCTGAAATTCCTCCTCTCCTCCCTCCTCCTCCTCTCCCCTCCCCTCCCCTTCCCCTCCCCCTCTCCCCCTCCCCACCTCCTCCCCATCCCCATGTCCCCCTACCCCTCTCCTCCCCACCCCTCCCCCTCTAACCTCCCCTCTCCCCCTCCTCTCCCTTCCCCCTGCCCCTTCACTCCCCCTCTCCCCCGGTCCCCCCCCTCCCCTCCCCTCCCCCTCTCCCTTCCTCTCCCCCTCCCCTCCCCCTCCCCCTCCTTCCCTCTCCCCTCCCCCTCTCCACCCTTCCCCTCCCCCTCCCTCCCTCCTCCCTCCCTCTCCCCTCCCTCCCTCTCCCCTCCCCCTCTCCACCCTTCCCCTCCCCCTCCCTCCCTCCTCCCTCCCTCTCCCCTCCCTCCCTCTCCCCTCCCCCTCTCCACCCTTCCCCTCCCCCTCCCTCCCTCCTCCCTCCCCCTCTCCACCCTTCCCCTCCCCCTCCCCCTCCCTCCCTCTCCCCTCCCCCTCCCTCCCCCTCCCCTCCCTCCCCCCCTCTCCCCTCCCCCTCCCTCCCCCCCCTCCCCCTCAGACCCCCCGGGACTTACCGTGCCCCCGGTGAGCTGTGTGTGAGAAGAGGTGAGCAGCAGTGTCGGCTCAGGTCTCCCGGTCGGGGAGTGCGGGGACTGTGGGTGTGGGAGCCGATTCCCGGCCCATTGGGTGTTGGGCTGTGAGGTGTGCCTGCCGCCTCCTCTCGCTCGTTCGCTCGGTTCATGGACGGGGGGTGGGGGGGGCGCTCGCCCTTATTTCCACTAGTCGCTGACGGATTGCGTCCAGCTCAATCTGTGCTCGCACGATTCGAGGGTGACCCAAGTAACGCCAGAGTGACAAGTGACTGGGAACTGGAGCTCGGGACCCTGACACCAGCCAGCCCAGGGCTGGGCACATCTGCTGAGTGTGTCACTCCAGCTGTGAGATACTGCAGCTCACTGACAACATGTTTACCAGCTTGCTTCACCTTGTTTTGCCCAGATCACCTTCGCTCCCGGGAGATGTTTGGAAAGTGGTTGGAATAAAGCAAAGCCTGAAAGGAGCCTGTGGTTTGGAACCGAAACCCGCCCAGTCGCTGGAACAGACCCAAATATCCGGCTTCCTCCCTGGCCACAGCACTGAATCACAGGCAGTCCCTCGAGTCGAGGGTGAGCCACTTCCACACCAAAAAGTTCTCAGGTGTTTCAGTGAGGGACCCGATGTTCCAGATCCTGAACTACATGTTGAAGGGTGGAAGATGCCTGTGGGTGGATTGTTTTAACGTGGGGTGACCGTTACACACCAGCCACCACACGGGCCTGACAGAGCGAGGTCTTGGTCCAGGGGCAAGGGTTAACCAGGACCACTGGAGACCAGCTCTGCAGCACGGACCCAGTGCGCGCACACATATCGCACAGTGTGGGCTGGGCCCGTGCTGCCCCTGGGCCCTCGCCTCTCCTGGGCCCCGATCACGTCCCTCTACAATCTCTCGCCGCTCCTTGGCCCTGACCTCGCCGCTCCTGCTGTACCTGCCCACGCTCCAATCACCCACCTGGACCTTGGTGACGTCCCTCTTCACTGCCGTTGCTCTCCTGTCAGCACGTGCTGCTCCCTGGAGTGGTACACTGCCACACTGCTGCTCCCGCTCCCCAGCCGGTCACTGTACAGAAGCAGCTCTCGTCAAAGTCACAAATGACGTACTTTGTGACTGTGACAAAGGTAAACTATCCCTCCTCGTCCTTCTGGACCTGTCTGCAGCCGTTGACACGGTTGACCACTCCATCCTCCTCCAACGCCTCTCCACCGCTGGGTGGGACTGCACTCGCCTGGTTCCATTCTTATCCATCTCATCGTAGACAGAGAATCACCTGCAATTTTGCCAAAAAGAGCAGTAAGCCTGAGGATTGGGGGGATATTAGAATTCAGCAAAGGAGGACCAAGAAATTGATGAAGAAAGGGAAAATAGAATGTGCTGGGACCCCAACTATTTACAATCTATCTTAACGACTTGGAAGAAGGGACTGAGTGTAACGTAGCCAAGTTTTCTGACAATACAAAGATGGGAGGAAAAGCAATGTGTGAGGAGGGCACAAAAAATCTGCAAAAGGACATAGACAGGCCAAGTGAGTGGGCAAAAATTTGGCAGTTGGAGTATAATGTTGGAAAGTGTGAGGTCATGCACTTTGGTAGAAAAAAATCAAAGAGCAAGTTATTATTTAAATGGAGAAAGATTGCAAAGTGCTGTAGTACAGTGGGACCTGGGGGTACTTGTACATGAAACACAAAAGGATAGTATGCAGGTACAGCAAGTGATCAGGAAGGCCAATGGTATCTTGGCCTTTATTGCAAAGGGGATGGAGTATAAAAGCAGGGAAGTCTTGCTACAGTTATACAGGGTATTGGTGAGGCCACACCTGGAATACTGCGTACAGTTTTGGTCTTCATACTTACGAAAGGATATACTTGCTTTTGAGGCAGTTCAGAGAAGGTTCACTAGGTTGATTCTGGAGATGAGGGGGTTGACTTATGAAGATAGGATGAGTAGGTTGGGCTTCTACTCGTTGGAATTCAGAAGAATGAGAGGTGATCTTATCGAAATGTATCAGATTATGAGGGGGCTTGACAAGGTGGATGCAGAGAGGATGTTTCCACTGATGGGGGAGACTAGAACTAGGGGGCATGGTCTTAGAATAAGGGGCCGCCCATTTAAAACTGAGATGAGGAGAAATTTCTTCTCAGAGGGTTGTAAATCTGTGGAATTCGCTGCCTCAGAGAGCTGTGGAGACTGGGACATTGAATAAATTTAAGACAGAGATATCTGTCGACCTTGCTCCGCCGTTTAATAAGATCATGGCTGATCCGATCATGGACTCAGCTCCACTTCCCCGCCCGCTCCCCATAACCCCTTATTACCTTATCAGTTAAGAAACTGTCTATCTCTGTCTTAAATTTATTCAATGTTCCAGCTTCTACAGATCTCTGAGGCAGTGAATTTCACAGATTTACAACCCTCCGAGAGAAGAAATTTCTCCTCATCTCAATTTTAAATGGGCGACCCCTTATTCTAAGATTATGCCCCCTAGAGATAGAGAGAGAGACAGAGAGACAGAGAGATAGAGAGAGAGACAGAGAGAGAGACAGAGAGATAGAGAGAGAGATAGAGAGAGACAGAGAGAGAGAGACAGAGAGAGAGAGATAGAGATAGAGAGACAGAGAGATAGAGAGAGAGATAGAGAGAGAGACAGAGAGATAGAGAGAGAGATAGAGAGAGAGACAGAGAGAGAGACAGAGAGATAGAGAGAGAGATAGAGAGAGACAGAGAGAGAGAGAGACAGAGAGAGAGAGATAGAGATAGAGAGACAGAGAGATAGAGAGAGATAGAGAGAGAGACAGAGAGATAGAGAGAGAGACAGAGAGAGAGACAGAGAGAGAGAGGGACAGAGAGAGAGAGGGACAGAGAGAGAGAGAGAGAGACAGAGAGAGAGACAGAGAGAGAGAGAGACAGAGAGAGAGAGACAGAGAGAGAGAGACAGAGAGAGACCTTCTCTCAAGTATGGGCCTCGTGTGCATTTATACTGTCTCGTAAGGACATATCATTGGCGACGAGAAACTGGGATTTAAACCACGCGAGCATGGCCACTAGCAGCACAGAAGAGAGGTACTGTGTTGGTGATGATTGGGACGACTTTATTGAGAGACTACAGCAAAGTTTTGTCACTAAGGAATGGTTGGGACAGGATTCGGCCGACAAACGCAGGGCTCATCTCCTGACGTATCCCCTGATGAAGGACCTTCTAGCACCAGAGAAGCCGGCGGACAAGATGTTCGAAGAGCTCAGTAAGTTGATCGGGGAACACCTTAAACCGGCGAGCAGCATGCACATGGCAAGACACCGGTTTTACACGCACCGGTGGCAAGAAGGACAAAGCGTTCCAGACTTCGTGGCAGACCTCCGGCGACTGGCAAGCCTATGTAAGTTCCCAGATACATGCAGAGCGGAGATGCTGCGAGACTTTTTTATTGAGGCATCGGGCACGCTGGGGTTTTCAGGAAACTGATTGAGACCAAAGATTGACCTTGGAAGCAGCGGCTCTGATAGCCCAGACATTTATCGCAGGGGAGGAAGAGACCAGAATGATGTTTGACAAAAATCTTGGCTCAAATGCGGCAACCGACCAGGGAGTCAACATTGTTAACGCAGCACACAATTCTCTAGGCAGACAAGGGCAGTCGGACATGCCCCAGCATGTAGTTGAACCCAAAGGGGGAATTCAACAGAGACAATGGCTAGCTGAACGGTGATTCATGCCATCGCAATGGACAATGCGGCCAGTAATGGGGCCATCAACAGCTGTTAATGGTGCGCTTAAGGACAGTTACAGAGACAGTCAGAGATGATCGACTGGTAATGGACCTTTTGTTTCCAACAATGGGGCCTCCAGCTCATACTGGAGGTGTGGAGGCAAACACCCAGCCAGAGCTTGCAGGTATCAGCAATATACCTGCAGAAACTGCAATGTCAGCAGTCACTTGGCGCGTATGTGCAGGAAGCCTGCAGCCAGGTTGATGTACGAGGAGGATGGGCCCGATGTAAGCCCTACGAGGCCAAATGAGTACTGGGGGAAATCGCTGGAAGCTGAAGTTCAGCGAGTTCATGTGGAGCACATATACAGTTCATAACCCAGGATGCTACCGATAATGATGAAAGTGCTCCTCAATGGCATCCCAGTATTAATGGAGCTAGACACAAGGGCCAGCCAGTCCCTGATGAATATCAAACAGTTTGAAAGGTTGTGGGTGTCCAAGGCCAGGAGGCCAAAATTATCGCCGATTGACGCACAGCTACGGACTTACACAAAGGAGATCATTCCGGTGCTAGGCAGCGCCACGGTAGTCGTGACCCACAAAGATTCGGAGAACAGGTTGCCACTCTGGATTGTCCCAGGGGACGGTCCCGCACTGCTGGGGAGGAGTTGGCTTGCTGTCATGAACTGGAAATGGGGCGATGTTAATGCAATTTCCTCTGTGGAGTGAGTATCATGCTCACAGATCCTGGACAAATTTGACTCATTATTTCAACCCGGCATTGGCACTTTCATGGGAGCCAAGGTAGTGATTCACATAAACCCGGACGCCAGACCAGTACACCACAAGGCCAGAGCGGTGCCGTACGTGATGCGGGAAAAGATAGAAGGCGAATGGGACCACCTGCTGAGGGAAGGTATCATCTCACCAGTCGAATTCAGTGACTGGGCGAGCCCGATTGTGCCGGTGCTCAAGGCGGATGGGTCGGTCAGGAGATGTGGCGATTACAAGGCCACCATCAATCGGGTGTCACTCCAAGACCAGTACCCGCTACCGAGAGCGGAGGACCTCTTTGCGACGCTATCCGGTGGCAAACCTTTTTCAAAATTGGACCTGACCTCAGCTTACATGACCCAGGAGCTGGCGAGTGAGTCGAAGAAGCTGACCACCATCACGACACACAAGGGGTTGTTTGAGTACAACAGATGTCCGTTCGGGATTCGCTCGGCGAAATATGGAAAGCCTCTTCAAGTCGATTCCAAGGACGGTGGTTTTTCAAGACGACATCCTCATCACGGGTCGCGATACTGAAGAACACCTCCACAACCTGGAGGAGGTGCTACGCAGACTGGACCGGGTAGGGCTGTGACTGAAAAAGGCGAAGTGCGTCTTCTTAGCTACAGAGGTAGAATTCCTGGGGAGGAGGGTAGCAGCAGACGGGATCAGCCCTACTGCATCCAAGACAGAAGCGATCCAGGGAGCACCCAGACCCCGTAACACGATGGAGCTGCGTTCGTTCCTGGGGCTCCTGAACTATTTTGGTAACTTTCTTTCCAAATTGAGCACGCTGCTAGAGCCGCTACACGTGCTCCTACGCAAAGGTCGCGAATGGGTCTGGGGGGACAGCCAGGAAAGGGCTTTTGATAGAGAACGCAATTTGTTATGCTCCAACAAACTGTTAACGTTATATGACCCGTGTAAGAAACTTGTGTTAACGTGCGATGCGTCGTCCTGTGGGGTCGGGTGTGTGTTGCAGCATGTCAATACCAAGGGTCAGTTACAGCCGGTAGCTTATGCCTCCAGAAGTCTGTCCCAGGCAGAAAGGAGATACGGGATGGTAGAAAAGGAAGCGCTAGCGTAGAAACATAGAAAATAGGTGCAGGAGTAGGCCATTCGGCCCTTCGAGCCTGCACCGCCATTCAATGAGTTCATGGCTGAACATGCAACTTCAGTACCCCATTCCTGCTTTCTCACCATACCCCTTGATCCCCCGAGTAGTAAGGACTACATCTAATTCCCTTTTGAATATATTTAGTGAATTGTCCTCAACAACTTTCTGTGGTAGAGAATTCCACAGGTTCACCACTCTCTGGGTGAAGAAGTTTCTCCTCATCTCGGTCCTAAATAGCTTACCCCTTATCCTTAGACTGTGACCCCTGGTTCTGGACTTCCCCAACATTGGGAACATTCTTCCTGCATCTAACCTGTCCAATACCGTCAGAATTTTAAACGTTTCTATGAACTCCAGTGAATACAAGCCCAGTTGATCCAGTCTTTCTTGATATGTCAGTCCCGCCATCCCGGGAATCAGTCTGATGAACCTTCGCTGCACTCCCTCAATAGCAAGAACGTCCTTCCTCAGGTTAGGAGACCAAAACTGTGCATAATACTCCAGGTGTAGCCTCACCAAGGCCCTGTACAACTGTAGTAACACCTCCCTGCCCCTGTGTATATGCAGTAAAAAAAATGCACCAGTATCTGTTTGGCAGGAAATTTGAGCTGGAGATCACAAACCCCTAACGTCCCTTTTGGCTGACAACAAGGCCATAAATGCGAATGCATCGGCCCGCATACAGAGGTGGGCACTCACGTTAGCCACCTATGACTACACAATTCGGCACAGACCGGGCACTGAAAACTGCGCCGATGCACTCAGCAGGCTCCCACTAGCCACCACTGAGGGGGCAACTGAGCATGATGCTGAGATGGTCATGGCTGTTGAAGCTTTCGAAAGCGAAGGCTCACCTTTGACAGCCCGTCAGATTAAAGTCTGGACTAATAAAGACCCGCTACTGTCTTTAGTTAAGAAATGTGTCCTGAATGGGGACTGGGCAGCCACGTATGGAGCATGCCCTGAGGAGTTTAAACTATTTCACAGGCGCAGGGATGAACTCTCGATTCAGGCCGATTGCCTACTGTGGGGAAACCGCGTAGTCATGCCGCAGATGGGCAGAGAGATGTTCATCAGAGAACTTCACAATGAACACCCGGGCACTGTCACGATGAAGGCAATTGCCAGGTCACACGTTTGGTGGCCAGGGATAGACGCAGATCTGGAACTTTGTGTTCGCAGATGCAACACGTGTGCCCAGCTGGGCAATGCGCCCAGGGAAGCCCCCCTTAGCCCCTGGTCCTAGCCCGCCAAGCCTTGGTCACGCATCCATGTGGACTACGCAGGTCCTTTCATGGGAAAAATGTTTTTGGTTGTAGTAGAAGCCTACTCCAAATGTATTGAGTGTGACATTTTAAATTCAAGCACATCCTCTGCCACAGTAGAAAGTCTACGGGCAATGTTCGCCGCCCACGGTCTACCGGACATCTTGGTCAGCGACAATGGCCCGTGCTTCACAAGCACTGAATTCCAGGACTTCATGGCAGGCAATGGAATCAACCATGTCAGAACGGCACCGTTCAAGCCGGCCTCAAACGGCCAGGCAGAACGAGCAGTGCAGATAATCAAACAGGGGATGCTCAGAATCCAATGGAGTTCCCTACAAACCCGCTTATCACGCTTCCTGTTGGCCAATAGATCCCGACCACACTCGCTCACAGGGGTACCACCCGCAGAGCTGCTAATGAAAGAACGCTCAAAACCCGGTTATCCCACCATGAAAGAAATTGTCGAGAGCAGGCGCCAGTCACAATGTGACAACCATGACAGGAATGCGAGGGCGCGATGTATTGATGTCAATGACCCTGTTTTTGTCCTCAACTACGCTGCAGGGCCCAAATGGCTCGCAGGCACTGTGGTTGCCAAAGAGGGAAATAGGATTCTGGTAGTTAAACTTACCAATGGACAAATCTGCCGCAAACATGTGGATCAAACAAAAAGGAGGTTCAGCAACCCCATAGAAGAAGCAGAGGAAGAACATGACATAGAGTTTACTCCACCACAGGTGACCGAACTCCAGAACCAAAGGGAGGAGAGCCCAGTCACTGGGCAGTCCGGACAGGCCTGAGGCACCCCAACAGCAGACACTCAGGCCAGAGCCCAACAACCGGAGCCCCAACTCAGGCGCTCTACAAGGGAGCGTAAACCACCAGAGAGACTCAACCTGTGATCCCAATAAGACTTTGGGGGGGAGGTGATGTCATGTATTCAACCAGCATTGTAACCCATGTATAAACTGACCTAAGTTATACACTGTGAGAACACTGACCACTAGGTGGGAGACACTCCTAACCTGGACTTTCAGGTATAAAAGGGGAAGCTCCACCCACCTTCATCACTTGAAGTCTTGGTAATAAAGGACAGGTCACAGAGTGACTTTCTCTCAAGTATGGACCTCGTGTGCATTTATACTGTATAGTCAGGACATATCAACAAGCTTACTGACATTAAACTTCTCCCTTCTTAATGAAGAAGTTATTATGACAAACATCATACATAACTTTCATGTTTATACAGGATATGGACTTTTTTTTCATATTTACAAATTTAACTTAACCACTTGTTTTCTGTTGCGAAGAGCATACCTTCGCTCTCGAACAGAACCTTCCAAACCTGGTGTCGAATCTAAACTCATTTGAGGCTCATCCTGAGGAACATTTTCCTCCACGGAATTTCCTTGATTTTCATTTACAGAGAAACATAGAAAATAGGTGCAGGAGTAGGCCATTCGGCCCTTATAGCCTGCACCGCCATTCAATGAGTTCATGGCTGAACATTCAACCTCAGTATCCCATTCCTGCTTTCTCGCCATACCCCTTGATCCCCCGAGTAGTAAGGACCTCATCTAACTCCTTTTTGAATATATTTAGTGAATTGGCCTCAACAACTTTCTGTGGTAGAGAATTCCACAGGTTCACCACTCTCTGGGTGAAGAAGTTTCTCCTCATCTCGGTCCTAAATGGCTTACCCCTTATCCTTAGACTGTGTCCCCTGGTTCTGGACTTACCCAACTTTGGGAACATTCTTCCTGCATCTAACCTGTCTAAACCCGTCAGAATTTTAAACGTTTCTATGAGGTCCCCTCTCATTCTTCTGAACTCCAGTGAATACAAGCCCAGTTGATACAGTCTTTCTTGATAGGTCAGTCCCGCCATCCCGGGAATCAGTCTGGTGAACCTTCGCTGCACTCCCTCAATAGCAAGAATGTCCTTCCTCAGGTTAGGAGACCAAAATTGTACACAATACTCCAGGTGTGGCCTCACCAAGGCCCTGTACAACTGTAGCAACACCTCCCTGCCCCTGTACTCAAATCCCCTCGTTATGAAGGCCAACATGCCATTTGCTTTCTTAACCGCCTGCTGTACCTGCATGCCAACCTTCAATGACTGATGTACTATGACACCCAGGTCTCTTTGCACCTCCCCTTTTCCTAATCTGTCACCATTCAGATAATAGTCTGTCTCTCTGTTTTTACCACCAAAGTGGATAACCTCACATTTATCCACATTATACTTCATTTGCCATGCATTTGCCCACTCACCTAACCTATCCAAGTCACTCTGCAGCCTCATAGCATCCTCCTCGCAGCTCACACTGCCACCCAACTTAGTGTCATCCGCAAATTTGGAGATATTACATTTAATCCCCTCGTCTAAATCATTAATGTACAGTGTAAACAGCTGGGGCCCCAGCACAGAACCTTGCGGTACCCGACTAGTCACTGCCTGCCATTCTGAAAAGTACCCATTTACTCCTACTCTTTGCTTCCTGTCTGACAACCAGTTCTCAATCCATGTCAGCACACTACACCCAATCCCATGTGCTTTAACTTTGCACATTAATCTCTTGTGTGGGACCTTGTCGAAAGCCTTCTGAAAGTCCAAATATACCACATCAACTGGTTCTCCCTTATCCACTCTATTGGAAACATCCTCAAAAAATTCCAGAAGATTTGTCAAGCATGATTTTCCTTTCACAAATCCATGCTGACTTGGACCTATCATGTCACTTCTTTCCAAATGCACTGCTATGACATCCTTAATAATTGATTCCATCATTTTACCCACTACTGAGGTCAGGCTGACCAGTCTATAATTCCCTGTTTTCTTTCTCCCTCCTTTTTTAAAAAGTGGGGTTACATTGGCTACCCTCCACTCGATAGGAACTGATCCACAGTCAATGGAATGTTGGAAAATGACTGTCAATGCATCCGCTATTTCCAAGGTCACCTCCTTAAGTACTCTGGGATGCAGTCCATCAGGCCCTGGGGATTTATCGGCCTTCAATCCCATCAATTTCCCCAACACAATTTCTCGACTAATAAGGATTTCCCTCAGTTCCTCCTCCTTACTAGACCGTCCGACTCCTTTTATATCCGGAAGGTTGTTTGTGTCCTCCTTAGTGAATACTGAACCAAAGTACTTGTTCAATTGGTCCGCCATTTCTTTGTTCCCCGTTATGACTTCCCCTGATTCTGACTGCAGGGGACCTACGTTTGTCTTTACTAAACTTTTTCTCTTTACATATCTATGGAAGCTTTTGCAGTCCATCTTAATGTTCCCTGCAAGCTTCCTCTCGAACTCCATTTTCCCTGCACTAATCAAACCCCTTGTCCTCCTCTGCTGAGTTCTAAATTTCTCCCAGTCCCCGGGTTCGCTGCTATTTCTGGCCAATTTGTATGCCACTTCCTTGGCTTTAATACTATCCCTGATTTCCCTTGATAGCCACGGTTGAGCCACCTTCCCTTTTTTATTTTTACGCCAGACAGGAATGTACAATTGTTGTAGTTCATCCATGCGGTCTCTAAATGGCTGCCATTGCCCATCCACAGTCAACCCCTCAAGTATCATTCTCCAATCTATCTTAGCCAATTCACGCCTCATACCTTCAAAGTTAGCCTTCTTTAAGTTCTGGACCATGGTCTCTGAATTAACTGTTTCAGTCTCCATCCTAATGCAGAATTCCACCATATTATGGTCACTCTTCCCCAAGGGGCCTCGCACAACGAGATTGATAATTAATCCTCTCTCATTACACAACACCCAGTCTAAGATGGCCTCCCCCCTAGTTGGTTCCTCGACATATTGGTCTAGAAAACCATCCCTTATGCACTCCAGGAAATCCTCCTCCACCGTATTGCTTCCAGTTTGGCTAGCCTAATCTATGTGCATATTAAAGTCACCCATTATAACTGCTGCACCTTTATTGCATGCACCCTAATTTCCTGTTTGATGCCCTCCCCAACATCACTACTACTGTTTGGAGGTCTGCACACAACTCCCACTAATATTTTTTGCCCTTTGGTGTTCTGTAGCTCTACCCATATAGATTCCACATCATCCAAGCTAATGTCTTTCCTAACGATTGCATTAATCTCCTCCTTAACCAGCAATGCTACCCCACCTCCTTTTCCTTTTATTCTATCTTTCCTGAATGTTGAATACCGCTGGATGTTGAGTTCCCAGCCCTGATCATCCTGGAGCCACGTCTCCGTAATCCCAATCACAAATTATTTGTTAACATCTATTTGCACAGTTAATTCATCCACCTTATTACGGATACTCCTTGCATTAAGACACAAAGCCTTCAGGCTTGTTTTTTTAAAACCCTTTGTCCTTTTAGAATTTTGCTGTACAATGGCCCTTTTTGTTCTTTGCCTTGGGTTTCTCTGCCCTCCACTTTTCCTCATCTCATTTCTGCCTTTTGCTTTTGTCTCCTTTTTGTCTCCCTCTGTCTCCCTGCATTTGTTCCCATCCCCCTGCCATATTAGTTTAACTCCTCCCCAATAGCACTAGCAAACTCCCCCTAGGACATTGGTTCTGGTCCTACCCAGGTGCAGACCGTCCAGTTTGTACTGGTCCCACCTCCCCCAGAACCGGTTCCAATGCCCCAGGAATTTGAATCCCTCCCTGCTGCACCACTGCTCAAGCCACGTATTCATCTGCGCTATCCTGCGATTCCTACTCTGACTAGCACGTGGCACTGGTAGCAATCCTGAGATTACTACTTTTGAGGTCCTACTTTTTAATTTAGCTCCTAGCTCCTTAAATTCGTTTCATAGGACCTCATCCCTTTTTTTACCTATATCGTTGGTACCAATGTGCACCACGACAACTGGCTGTTCTCCCTCCCTTTTTAGAATGTCCTGCACCCGCTCCGAGACATCCTTGACCCTTGCACCAGGGAGGCAACATACCATCCTGGAGTCTCGGTTGCGGCCGCAGAAACGCCTATCTATTCCCCTCACAATTGAATCCCCTATCACTATCGCTCTCCGACTCTTTTTCCAGCCACGGTGCCATGAACTTGGCTGCTGCTGCCCTCCCCTGATGAGTCATCCCCCTCAACAGTACTCAAAGCAGTGTATCTTTTTTGCAGGGGGATGACCGCAGGGGACCCCTGCACTACCTTCCTTGCACTGCTCTTCCTGTTCGTCTTCCATTCCCTAGCTGGCTGTGTACCCTTTCCCTGTGGTATGACCAACTCACTAAGCGTGCTACTCACGTCATTCTCAGCATCGTGGATGCTCCAGAGTGAATCCACCCTCAGCTCCAACTCCGCAACGCGGTCCGTCAGGAGCTGGAGGCGGACACACTTCCCGCACACATAGTCGTCAGGAACATTGGAGTCGTCCCTGAGATCCCACATGGTACAGGAGGAGCATAACACGTGACCGAGCTGTCCTGCCATGACTTAACCCTTAGATAGGCAACAACAATGCTAAAGTTTACTCACTGTTATAGAAGAGAAAAAAGAAAAACTACTCACCAATCACCAGCCAATCACTTACCCCCTTGGCTGTGACATCACCTTTTGATTTCTTTCTACTTCCTTTTTGTCTTCTCTCCCCGCTCACTCTAACTTCAGGCTCTTTGTTTTCCTGACTCGGACTCAGACTTTCATTCTGATTCTCTCCTGGATTTGTTTCCAGTACATTGGATTTGGGATTTGCTACTGGTGTATCAAAACTATCTGATGAGTCAGAAATAATTGCATCATTTCCACCTTCAACTCCTTCCATGTCTGTCGGTAAAATATGATCAATATGAACAAACCTAACCTGTCCATTATCAAACATCTTTACCAAATATGTACGAGAACCACATATCTTCACCACTTTTTCTGGTAACCACTTTACCCATTTATGGTGATGGTTCTTCACTCTCACCTTCTGGTTTAATTTAAAGAGACAGAGAGAGAGCGACAGAAAGAGACAGAGAGAGAGAGAGAGAGAGACAGAGAGAGAGAGAAAGAAAGAGAGAGAGAGACAGAGAGAGAGAGAGAGATAGGGACAGATAGACGGACGGAGATAAATAGATGGCAGGTGGTGAGAGAACCAACAAGAGGTAAAACCCAACGTGACCTCCTCACCTATCTACCTGTCACAGAAGCATCTAGGGTAAGAGGTATGGTAGCATGGTGGTTGTGTTACCAGACTAGTAATCCCGAGACCAGGACGGATAATCCAGAGACACAAGTTCAAATCGCACCATGGCAGTTGGGAATTAAATTTAGTTAATTAAATAGATCTGGAATAAAAGGCTAGTATCAGTAATGGTAATGGTGGCCATGAAACCATTGGATTGTCATAACAACCCATCTGGTTCACTAATATCCTTTAGGGAAGGAAATCTGCCACCCTTACCCGGTCTGGCCTATATGTGACTCCAGTCCCACAGCAATGTGGCTGAATCTTAACCACCCTGTGAAATGGCAACGAAGGATGGGCAATAAATGCTGGCCTTGCCAGAAACGCCCACATCCCGTGAATAAAACAAGAATCTGTCGGTGAAAGCATTGGTAGCAGTCATGTCTGAACAGTGCTTACCAAGTTACGCCTTCACACTGAGGACAACATCCATCGTGTTGTGTGGCACTACCACCGTGTTAAATGGGATAGATTCAGAACAGACCAAGCAACTCAACACTGGGCATCCATGAGACGCTGTGGGCCATCAGCAGCAGCAGAGTTGTATCCCACCACAATCTGTAACCTCATGGCCCGGCATATCCCTCACTCTACCATTACCATCAAGCCAGGGGACCACCCTGGTTCAATGAGGAGTGTAGAAGAGCGTGCCAGGAGCAGCACCAGGAGTACCTAAAACTGAGATGCCAACCTGGGGAGGTTGCAACAAAGAACGCATTATTATAGGCGGTCCCTCGTATCGAGGATGACTTGCTTCCACGCCAAAAAGGGATGAGTTCACAGGTGTTTCAATAAAGGGCCTAATATTCCAGATCTCGAACTACATCCTGAAGGGTGGAAGATGCCTGTGCTTGGATTTTTTTAACGTGGGGTGGCCGCTGAACACCAGCCACCACACGGGCTCGACAGAGCGAGGTCTTGGTCCAGTGGCAAGGGTTACCCAAGACTAACTGGAGACCTGCTCTGATCACTGTATATGATCACTGTATAGGACATAAGAACATAAGAAATAGGAACAGGAGTAGGCCATACGGCCCCTCGAGCCTGCTCGCCTTTCAATAAGATCATGGCTGATCATTCCCTCAGTACCCCTTTCCTGCTTTCTCTCCATACCCCTTGATCCCTTTAGCCGTAAGGGCCATATCTAACTCCCTCTTGAATATATCCAATGAACTGGCCTCAACAACTCTCTGCGACAGGGAATTCCACAGGTTAACAACTCTCTGAGTGAAGAAGTTTCTCCTCATCTCAGTCCTAAATGGCCTACCCTTATCCTAAGACTGTGACCCCTGGTTCTGGACTTCCGCATCATCAGGAACATTTACACGCATCTAACCTGTTCAGTCCCGTCAGAATCTTGTAAGTTTCTATGAGATCCCCTCTCATCCTTCTAAACTCCAGTGTATAAAGGCCCAGTTGATCCAGGCTCTCCTCATATGTCAGTCCCGCCATCCCGGGAATCAGTCTGGTGAACCTTTGCTGCACTCCCTCAATAGCAAGTACGTCCTTCCTCAGATTAGGAGACCAAAACTGAACACAATATTCCAGGTGTAGCCTCACCAAGGCCCTGTACAACTGCAGTAAGACCTCCCTGCTCTTATACTCAAATCCCCTAGCTATGAAGGCCAACATACCATTTGCCTCCTTCACCGCCTGCTGTACCTGCATGCCAACTTTCAATGACTGATGAACCATGACACCCAGGTCTCGTTGCACCTCCCCTTTCCTAATCAGATAATATTCTGTCTTCCCGTTTTTGCCCCCAAAGTGGATAACCTCACATTTATCCACATTATACTGCATCTGCCATGCATTTGCCCACTCACCTAACCTGTCCAAGTCACCCTGCAGCCTCTTAGCGTCCCCCTCACAGCTCACACCGCCACCCAGTTTAGTGTCATCTGCAAACTTGGAGATATTACACTCAATTCCTTCATCTAAATCATTAATGTATATTGTAAAGAGCTGGGGTCCCAGCACTGAGGCCTGAGGTACTCCGCTGGTCACTGCCTGTCATTCTGAAAAGGACCCGTTTATCCCGACTCTCTGCTTCCTGTCTGCCAACCAGTTCTCTATCCACGTCAGTACATTACCCCCAATACCATGTGCTTTGATTTTGTACACCAACCTCTTGTGTGAGACCTTTTGAAAGTCCAAATACACCACATCCACTGGTTCTTCCTTGTCCACTCTATTAGGTACATCCTCAAAAAATTCCAATAGATTCGTCAAGCATGATTTCCCTTTCATAAATCCATGCTGACTCGGTCCGATCCTGTCACTGCTTTCCAAATGCGCTGCTATTTCATCTTTAATCATTGATTCCAACATTTTCCCCACTACTTATGTCAGGCTAACCGGTCTATAATTACTTGTTTTCTCTCTCCCTCCTTTTTTAAAAAGTGGTGTTACATTAGCTACCCTCCAGTCCATAGGAACTGATCCACATTCAACAGATTGTTGGAAAATGATCACCAATGCATCCACTATTTCTAGGGCCACTTCCTTAAGTACTCTGGGATGCAGACTATCAGGTCCCGGGGATTTATCGGCCTTCAATCCCATCAATTTCCCTAACATAATTTCCCGCTTTATAAGGATATCCTTCAGTTCCTCCTTCTCACTAGACCCTCAGTCCCCTAGTATTTCCGGGAGGTTATTTGTGTCTTCCTTCGTGAAATCAGAACCAAAGTATTTGTTCAATTGGTCTGCCATTTCTTTGTTCCCCATTATAAATTCATCTGAATCTGACTGCAAGGGACCTACATTTGTTTTCATTAATCTTTTTCTCTTCACATATCTATAAGAAGCTTTTGCAGTCAGTTTTTATGTTCCCAGCAAGCTTCCTCTCATACTCTATTGTCCCCTCCTAATTAAACCCTTTGTCCTCTGCTGTATTACTAAATTCTCCCAGTCCTCAGGTGTGCTGCTTTTTCTAGCCAATTTATATACCTCTTCCTTGGATTTAACACTATCCTTAATTTCCCTTCTTAGCCACGGTTGAGCCACCTTCCCTGTTTTATTTTTACTCCAGACAGGGATGTACAATTGTTGAAGTTCTTCCATGTGATCTTTAAATGTTTGCCATTGCCTATCCACCGTCAACCCTTTAAGTATCACTCGCCAGAATATTCTAGCCAATTCACGTCTCATACCATCGAAGTTACCTTTCCTTAAGTTCAGGACCCTAGTCTCTGAATTAACTGTGTCACTCTCCATCTTAATAAAGAATTCTACCATATTATGGTCACTCTTCCCCAAGGGGCCTCGCACAACAAGATTATTAATTAGTCCTTTCTCATTACACATCACCCAGTCTAGGATGGCCAGCTCTCTAGTTGGTTCCTCGACATATTGGTCTAGAAAACCATCCCTAATACACTCCAGAAAATTCTCCTCCACTGCATTGCTACCAGTTTGGTTAGCCCAATCAATATGTAGATTAAAGTCGCCCATGATAACTGCTGTACCTTTATTGCACACATCCCTAATTTCTTGTTTGATGCTGTCCCCATCCTCATTACTATTGTTTGGTGGTCTGTACATAACTCCCACTAGTTTTCTGCCCTGTGGTATTCCGTAGCTCCACCCATACAGATTCCACATCATCCAAGCTAATGTCCTTCCTTACTATTGCATTAATTTCCTCTTTAACCAGTAATGCCACCCGCCTCCTTTTCCTTTCTGTCTATCCTTCCTAAATGTTGAATATCCCTGGATGTTGAGTTCCCAATCTTGGTCACCCTGGAGCCATGTCTCCGTGATGCCAATTACATCATATCCGTTAACTGCTATCTGCGCAGTTAATTCGTCCACCTTATTCCGAATACTCCTCACATTGAGGCACAGAGCCTTCAGGCTTGTCTTTTTAACATCCTTTGCCCCTTTAGGATTTTGCTGTAATGTGGCCCTTATTGCTTTTTGCCTTGGGTTTCTCTGCCCTCCACTTTTATTTTTCTTCTTCTATCTTTTGCTTCTGCCCCGATTCTACTTCCGTCTGTCTCCCTGCATAGGTTCCCATCCCCCTGCCATATTAGTTTAACCCCTCCCCAACAGCACTAGCAAACACTCCCCCGAGGACATTGGTTCCGGTCCTGCCCAGGTGCAGACCGTCCGGTTTGTACTGGTCCCACCTCCTCAATGTCCCAGGAATTTGAATCCCTCCCTTCTACACCACTCCTCAAGCCACGTATTCATCTGGGCTATCCTGTGATTCCTACTCTGACTAGCACGTGGCATAGGTAGCAATCCTGAGATTGCTATTTTTGAGGTCCTACTTTTTTATTTTATTCCCTAGCTCCCTAAATTCGTCTTGTAGGACCTCATCCCATTTTTTACCCATATCGTTGGTACCTTCATGCATCACGACAACTGGCTGTTCACCCTCCCTCTTCAAATTGTCCTGCACCCGCTCTGAGACATCCTTAACCCTTGCACCAGGGAGGCAACATACCATCCTGGAGTCTCGGTTGCGGCCGCAGAAACGCCTATCTATTCCCCTTACAATTGAATCCCCTATCACTATCGCTCTCCCACTCTTTTTCCTGCCCTCCTGTGCAGCAGAGCCACCCACGGTGCCATGAACTTGGCTGCTGCTGCCCTCCCCTGATGAGTCATCCCCCTCAACAGTACTCAAAGTGGTGTATCTGTTTTGCAGGGGGATGACCGCAGGGGACCCCTGCACTACCTTCCTTGCACTGCTCTTCCTGCTGGTCTTCCATTCCCTATCTGGCTGTGTACCCTTTACCTGCGGTAAGACCAACTCGCTACACGTGCTATTCCCATCATTCTCAGCATCGTGCATGCTCCAGAGTGAATCCACCCGCAGCTCCAGTGCCGCAATGCGGTCTGTCAGGAGCTGCGTGCCAGGAGCAGCACGAGGAGTACCTAAAAATGAGGTGCCAACCTCGGGAGGTTGCAACACAGAACTCATCACCATAGGTGGTCCCTCGCATCGAGGATGACTTGCTTCCACGCCAAATAGGGATGAGTTCACAGGACCTGACATTTCAGGTCCTGAACTACATCCTGAAGGGTGGAAGATATCTGTGCGTGGATTTTTTTAATGTGTGGTGGCCGCTGCTAGGTCTTGGTTCAGTAACATAGAAACATAGAAACATAGAAACATAGAAACATAGAAACATAGAAACATAGAAAATAGGTGCAGGAGTAGGCCATTCGGCCCTTCGAGCCTACACCACTATTCAATAAGATCATGGCTGATCATTCCCCTCAGTATCCCTTTCCTGCTTTCTCTCCATACCCCTTGATCCCTTTAGACAAAGAGCCATATCTAATTCCCTCTTGAATATATCCAATGAACTGGCATCAATGGCTCTCTGCGGCAGGGAATTCCACAGGTTAACAACTCTCTGAGTGAAGAAATTTCTCCTTATTTCGGTCCTCAATGGCTTACCACTTATCCATAGACTGTGTCCCCTGGTTCTGGACTTCCCCAACATCAGGAACATTCTTCCCGCATCTAACCTGTCCAGTCCCGTCAGAATCTTATATGTTTCTATGGGGTCCCCTCTCATCCTTCTAAACTCCAGTGAATACAGGCCCAGTCGATCCAGTCTCTCCTCATATGTCAGTCCTGCAATCCCGGGAATCAGTCTGGTGAACCTTCGCTGCACTCCCTCAATAGCAAGAACGTCCTTCCTCAGATTAGGAGACCAAAACTGAACACAATATTCCAGGTGAGGCCTCACCAAGGCCTGTACAACTGCAGTAAGACCTCCCTGCTCTTATACTCAAATCCCCTAGCTATGAAGGCCAACATACCATTTGCATTCTTCACCACCTGCTGTACCTGCATGCCAACTTTCAGTGTAGCAAGGATTAACCAGGACGACTGGAGACCAGCTCTGCTGCACGGACCTAGTGCACACACACATCGCATTGTGGGCCGGCCCATGCTGCCCCTGGGCCCGCGTCTCTTCTGGGCCCCAAACTCACCCCCCCCCCGGGCCCTGATCATGTCCCTCTACAGTCTCTCACCGCTCCTTCGCCCCGACCTCACCACTCCTGCTGTACCTGCCCACGCTCCAATCACCGACCTGGGTTATGGTGACTCTCCCCCAATGGTAAAAATTGGACTATTGAACATAAAACCTCAGAACTGCGTTAAAGCCTGCAAAAGGAGCGGGGCAGGAAAGGGTTAATTCTTACATTGCAGCCAAACCATCTGACATCATGAGGGACAACGATATAGGATATATTTCATTGAGCTACGTCACTAGACAATGGCAGCAGGAGAGAGACATTCATACCTTCAATGGTTTCTTGTCGGGAAAGATACAAGAACATTCATATATTCATTGACCTTACGGGGTTACATTGTTTCTGGCCTGTGGCCCCAGAAAGCCCGGTATCCGGGTAGGCCCAGACAATGGAATGACAATTCTTAGACATCTTCACTGAGGCGTACGAAAGCACGGACCTTACACTAAACATCCGTAAGACAAAGGTCCTCCACCAACCTGACCCCACCACACAGCACTGCCCCACAGTCAACAAGATCCAAGGCATGGCCCTGGACAACGTGGACCACTTTCCCATACCTCGGGAGCCTCCTATCAGCAAGGGCAGACATTGACAACGAGATCCAACACCGCCTCCAGTGCGCCAGCGCAGCCTTCGGCCGCCTGAGGAAAAGAGTGTTCGAAGATCAGGCCCTCAAATCTGGCACTAAGCTCATGGTCCACAGGGCTGTAGTGATACCCGCCCTCCTGTATGGCTCAGAGACGTGGACCATAAGTAGGCACCTCACAGCGCTGGAGAAATGATGTCTCCGCAAGATCCTGAAAATCCCCTGGGAGGACAGAACCAATGTTAGTGTTCTCGCTCAGGCCAACATCCCCAGCATCGAAGCACCTTATAGACCGGTTAGCCTGACATCAGTAGTGGGGAAAATGTTGGAATCAATTATTAAAGATGAAATAGCAGCACATTTGGAAAGCAGTGACAGGATCGGTCCAAGTCAGCATGGATTTATGAAAGGGAAATCATGCTTGACAAATCTTCTGGAATTTTTTGAGCCTGTAACTAGTAGAGTGCACAAGGGAGAACCAGTGGATGTGATGTATTTGGACTTTCAAAAGGCTTTTGACAAGGTCCCACACAAGAGATTGGTGTACAAAATCAAAGCACATGGTATTGGGGGTAATGTACTGACGTGGATAGAGAACTGGTTGGCAGACAGGAAGCAGAGAGTCGGGATAAACGGGTCCTTTTCAGAATGGCAGGCAGTGACTAGTGGAGTGCCTCAGGGTTCAGTGCTGGGACCCCAGCAATTTACAATATGCATTAATGATTTGGATGATGGAATTGAGTGAGATATCTCCAAGTTTGCAGATGACACTAAGCTGGGTGGCGGTGTGAGCTGTGAGGAGGATGCTAAGAGACTGCAGGGTGACTTGGACAGGTTAGGTGAGTGGGCAAATGCATGGCAGATGCAGTATAATGTGGATAAATGTGGGGTTATCCATTTTGGGGGCAAAAACACGAAGGCAGAATATTATCTGAATGTCGGAAGATTAGGAAAGGAGGAGGTGCAACGAGACCTGGGTGTCATGGTTCATCAGTCATAGAAGGTTGGCATGTAGGTACAGCAGGCGGTGAAGAAGGCAAATGGTATGTTGGCCTTCATAGCTAGGGGATTTGAGTATTAGAGCAGGGAGGTCTTACTGCAGTTGTACAGGGCCTTGGTGAGGCCACACCTGGAATATTGTGTTCAGTTTTGGTCTGCTAATCTGAGGAAGGACGTTCTTGCTATTGAGGGAGTGCAGCGAAGGTTCACCAGACTGATTCCAGGGATGGCAGGACTGACATATGAGGAGAGACTGGATCAACTGGGCCTGTATTCACCGGAGTTTAGAAGGATGAGAGGGGATCTCATAGAAACATATAAAATTCTGACGGGACTGGACAGGTTAGATGTGGGAAGAATGTTCCCGATGTTGGGGAAGTCCAGAACCAGGGGACATAGTCTTAGGATAAGGGGCAGGCCATTTAGGAGTGAGATGAGGAGGAACTTCTTCACTCAGAGAGTTGTTAACTGATGGAATTCCCTGCCGCAGAGAGTTGTTGATGCCAGTTCATTGGATATATTCAAGAAGGAGTTAGATATGGCCCTTGCAGCTAAAGGGATCAAGGGGTATGGAGAGAAAGCAGGAACGGGGGACTGAAGAATGATCAGCCATGATATTGAATGGTGGTGCAGGCTCGAAGGGCCGGATGGCCTACTCCTGCACCTATTTTCTATGTTTCTATGACCACACTCGACCAGCTTCCGTTGGGCAGGCCACATTGTTCACATGCCGGACTCAAGACTCCCAAAGCAAGCGCTCTATTCAGAACTCCTACATGGCAAGCGAGCCCCAGGTGGGCAGAGGAAACATTTCAAGGACACCCTCAAAGCCTCCTTGAAAAAATGCAACATCCCCACCGACACCTGGGAGTCCCTGGCCAAAGACCGCCCTAAGTGGAGGAAGTGCATCCGGGAGGGTGCTGAGCACCTCGAGTCTCGTCGCCGAGAGCATGCAGAAACCAAGCGCAGGCAGCGGAAGGAGCGTGCGGCAAACCAGTCCCACCCTCCCCTTCCCTCAACCACTGTCTGTCCCACCTGTGACAGAGACTGTGGTTCCTGTATTGGACTGTTCAGTCACCTGAGAACGACTTTTAGAGTGGAAGCAAGTCTCCCTCGATCCCGAGGGACTGCCCGTGATGATGGTTTTTGGTATAAAGAAGATTCACTTTCGAAGGCACGCAGCAGGAAAAGCAGCAGAACACAGGAAGAGAAACAGAAGCCGGTCAGTATTCGGGACACAAGCTGCACCCAGGGAACAGACCAATAGTCAGCGTCAGAGACAGCCGAGGAATTGGTGGATTGTATCTTTCAAACCAATCTCTCAGGGGTTTTTTACTGTGTGTTGTTGGTTTTAATAAACTCATCGTTTTGGGTTGAGCCGAAACCTTTGTGCCGTGTATATTTTGTTTCTGTAAATCCCAGAGTCAGAGAACTGTAGTAAGGACAAGGGAAGCAATAACCTTACAGAAGTCATGACCACGGCAGGACTCTGAGGCTTGGAACAAAAACAGGCGCAAAGTGAGGGCAAGGAACCCTAGGGAGGCCGAGGCAGGCTCAGGGAGGGTGAGGGGGGTCCCAGGGAGGGTGAGGGGGTCCCGGGGAGGGTGAGGGGGTCCCGGGGAGGGTGAGGGGGTCCCGGGGAGGGTGAGGGGGGCTCAGGGAGGGTGAGAGGGTCCCAGGGAGGGTGAGGGGGACTCGGGGAGGGTGAGGGGGTCCCAGGGAGGGTGAGGGGGTCCCAGGGAGGGTGAGGGGTCCCAGGGAGGGTGAGGGGGTCCCGGGGAGGGTGAGGGGGGCTCGGGGAGAGTGAGGGGGGCTCAGGGAGGGTGAGAGGGTCCCAGGGAGGGTGAGGGGGTTCCGGGGAGGGTGAGGGGGTCCCGGGGAGGGTGAGGGGGTCCCGGGGAGGGTGAGGGGGGTCCCAGGGAGGGTGAGGGGGGCTCGGGGAGGGTGAGGGGGTTCCGGGGAGGGTGAGGGGGGTTTGGGGAGAGTGAGGGGGGCTCAGGGAGGGTGAGGGGGGTCCCAGGGAGGGTGAGGGGGTCCCGGGGAGGGTGAGGGGGTCCCGGGGAGGATGAGGGGGGCTCAGGGAGGGTGAGAGGGGTCTCGGGGAGGGTTAGAGGGGACTCGGGGGGGGGGGTCAAGGGTCTCAGGGAGTGTGAGGGGGTCTCAGGGAAGGTGAGGTGGGCTCGGGGAAGCCGAGGTGGGCTTGGGGCGGGTGAGGGGGTCGGTAAGTATTCCCAAGCCAGGGGCAAAGGAAATGGATTCTCCGCAGGGAAAGGCAGCAGAGTGGGCAGCTGGTGGTAGCCGTAGGAAGTCTCTGGAGGCTGAGGTGGCTTCATATGTCTGTAATATGAGAGACATTTCTGAGATATGGGCACGAGAAATGTTACACTGTGAGCACCCGCAGGAAAAAGCGGCAGAGTGGTCACCATGACAGGTGGAGAGAGAAGGCGATTTGGCTCATGTGCCGACAGAAACAAACACAGCTTCTCAGGGAAAAGCTGAGACACCTGGATTCCGGGAATAGGCAACTGGAGAGGAACATCAGTGACAAGGCCACCGGAGCTGGGCGGCTGATGGGAAGTTTCAGTGAGGAAAGGCAGGAAGAAACGTTGAGGAATACGATCAAGTACCTGCAACGCCAGGTCACCGAAAACAAACCACAGTTTCAGACTCAGCGAGAGGAATGTGTGAGGAACTGGGAGAGAGCTGACAAGGCTGAAGGACAGCTGAAGGATATCAAGGTGCCAGACAGGGTAGCTCAAAACCGGCTCCGTGAAGAGGCGTTTGACGGGCTCTGTAATGAGAAAATCAGTAAGCTGACCCGAGCATTATCCGGGGCCAGGGGTATGGCTTGTCTTATGGCACCGGGAGAAGCTGGGATGGACTGGGATGAGGAGAGGGGAAGGGGCCCGGTGATGGGACCCAGTACAGTGAAGTTCCGGGACCACCAATAACTGCGCTGAGAACAAATCGGCAGCCTCGAGCCGGGATACAGGCCCCACTGACTCCACAGATAGTCCGCTGGATGTTAATAGACGCTGGGCGGATTTTAGGAGGGGGTCGCCCAGAGTTGGGGGGGGTGGTGTGGACTTGAAGCAAATCCTCCTCAGTAGCTGCAAAAGCAGTTTTAGAAATTTGAAAGCTGCCATTGAGGTGGTGCAGTAAAAGGTAAAAAAAACGGTGGGCAGAAGGACCCTGCGGGATCCAAAAGGGAGTTCAAAGCATGGCAGGATGAGCGAAAGAGAAGCATTGTGTTTACTGGAGCAAACACATTGTTTAAAAGACGGAAAAATAGAGAAGCATTTCTATGATTCTAAGGAGATGAGCCCGACACTTAAGCTTCTAACTTTCATGCCGAGAGAAATAAAACATAGAATTTGCTCCAATGGATGTTTGAGAAATCATGGAATGTGTTGTGTGTGAAAGCCTGTCTGGGCAGCGAAACCCCTCAAAGCCTCCCTGATAAAGTGCAACATCCCCACCGACACCTGGGAGTTCCTGGCCCAAAGACCGCCCTAAGTGGAGGAAGTGCATCCGGGAGGGCGCTGAGCACCTCGAGTCTCATCGCCGGGAGCATGCAGAAACCAAACGCAGGCAGCGGAAGGAGCGTGTGGCAAACCTGTCCCATCCACCCTTTCCCTCAACCAGTGTCTGTCCCACCTGTGACAGAGACTGTGGTTCCTGTGTTGGACTGTTCAGTCATCTAAGGACTCACTTTTAGTGGAAGCAAGTCTTCCTCGATTTCGAGGGACTGTCTATGATGATGATGAAAAACAAAGGGTTTTCTTTGATGTTTCAGGCTGAATGTAAAAGTTTTTAAAAAAAGTATATGGATGTTTTATTTGTCTGTAGTTTTTTTCAACTGGCACTGGTTAGTTTGAGATTGGTCTGAATTAATTGGGAGTTATTTAGGTGAATTAACTTGCAAAAACCAGACATTTATTATGACCAAGGTGAAATCCTGGTTGGTGTAAATTGTGTGAAAAACCTCGAGTTCCGGACATGAGGCACTCACATCAACAATTGGTATTTTAAAAATAAAAACATTTCTGACCAATTTCAAGAATGTGTGAGCGGGGGCAAAAGGCGAATGCTGTTGGTATGCATGGATTGATTGTAATGAGTAATGGTCTGTGTCTCAACTTTTAAAATGCCGTAAGAAGGGAAGGTAACTCACTCTCTGCACAAGACTTCAGAAAGCAACACCTTATACAGAGTTGAATGTAAATATTTGAGCATTTGTAAAATGTTAAGAAAATATTAAGTTTCGAATGTTTCCCTCAATAACAGAAAGGGGATCAGAATTGATAAATTAACCCATTGGGCTGGCAGGAAAGCCACAATGGATGCTTTACTTTTCTTCTAAGCAGGAGTGTTGATTACCGCGAGAGGTCCTTTAACATGGAAATGAGCTCAAAGTGTTCCCGAACTTGAACGTTGATGGGACAGTGCTGTGTGAACTCCAGAAGGTTACATCATAAAGGCTCGACATAAGGTTCTGTGAAATTAAAGCTGATTTAGTTAAACTGATATGAGTTGCTGCCCAAGTACTCGGGAAGGGAAATGTATCAGAAATTTAAGGATAGAACGAAAACAGGGGCGCAGCGATTGCAGTAATTACAGCGGGTATCATATGTGTGTAATTTAAGTGGGGCCTGTGAAGTGGAGACCCCTCACTGAGCAGTGCTTTCCTGGATTTTGTTTTTATTGAAGCGAATCGAGTTGAGGACGGAAGATGAGGTGGAGGCTGTAGATGGGCGTCTGGATGATCCTGATGAAAGCAGTGTGGGGAGATCGGGGCGATACTGAGACATTCCTTACATACAGGTGTATGGGAGGGACCCGCCCCACTGTAACTCAGGGGGTGGGGGGGGGCAACACGGAGTAATCAGGGCACAAGTGCCTCGGCTCACGCTGGGAGTGGGCCAGGGTGGCAAGGGTTAAATCCGAGCAAATACTCAAGGCAAACCACAAACACACTTGGGGAGGTATCAGTGTCCTGCCCAAAGGTGAACATCACCACCACGAAGGTGCGAGTGAACGATGGTAGGCGGGTTTGTCTGGTAGGTAAAAGGAGCACCCCCCATGGGAGGGTGGTGGTGGTTGTTACAGAAAACAGACAGGACTAAAATTAACGCATCGACGGAATGGGAGAACAGGCAGACCATGGGAACTAAGGATGAGGTGAAGTTGTGTTGGGAGAAATGGTGGAGGACGGGGCAAGGGGTTTGTGTGTGTGTGGTCGGATCGGGCCACAGTGCAGGGGAGGTCTGGCAATTGTTTTAAACGGCAGAGGCAGGACTCCGGGTCGGGTGTGAATTGGACCAGGATTTTGACCCTTGCGTGACCCTGGATCCTCTAAAAGCAATCAATGCAACCAAACTAATCGTGAGCAGGTTAAAACCTCTACCAAAAATCCCGGAGACTCAGATAAGCAGAAGATAAGAAGAATAGTAAAAATGGAGGGCAGAGAAACCCAAGGCAAAAATCAAAAAGGGTCACATTACAGCAAAAGTCTAAAGGGACAAAGTGTGTTAAAAAAGACAAGCCTGAAGGCTCTGTACCTCAATGCGAGGAGTATTCAGAATAAGGTGGACAAATTAACTGCACAGGCAGCTATTAACAGATATGATATAATTGGCATCACGGAGACATGGCTCCAGGGTGACCAAGGTTGGGAACTCAACATCCAGGGGTATTCAACATTCAGGAAGGATAGACAGAAAGGAAAAGGTGATGGGGTGGCATTGCTGGTTAAAGAGGAAATTAATGCAATAGTAAGGAAGGACATTAGCTTGGATGTTGTGGAATCTGTATGGGTAGAGCTGCGGAATACCAAAGGGCAGAAAACGCTGGTGGGAGTTGTGTACAGACCACCAAACAGTAGTAGTGAGGTTGGGGACAGCATCAAACAAGAAATTAGGGATGTGTGCAATAAAGGTACAGCAGTTATCATGGGCGACTTTAATCTACATATAGATTGGGCTAACCAAACTGGTAGCAATACAATGGAAGAGTATTTCCTGGAGTGTATTGCGGATGGTTTTCTCGACCAATATGTCGAGGAACCAACTAGAGGGCTGGCCATCCGAGACTGAGTGATGTGTAATGAGAAAGGACTAATTAGCAATCTTGTTGTGCGAGGCGAGGCCCTTTGGGGAAGAGTGACCATAATATGGTAGGATTCTTTATTCAGATGGAGAGTGACACATTTAATTCAGAGACTAGGGTCCTGAACTTAAGGAAAGGAAACTTTGATGGTATGAGACATGAAGTGACTAGAATAGATTTGGAATGATACTTAAAGGGTTGACGGTGGATAGGCAATGGCAAACATTTAATGATCACATGGATAAACTTCAACAATTGTACATCCTTGTATGGAGTAAAAATAAAACAGGGAACATAAGAACATAAGAACATAAGAATTAGGAACAGGATTAGGCCATCGAGCCCCTCGAGCCTACTGTACCTGCATGCCAACATTCAATGACTGATGTACCATGACACCCAGGTCTTGCTGCACCTCCCAATGTATATGGTAAATAGCTGGGGTCCCAGCACTGAGCCCTGCGGCACCCCACTAGTCACTGCCTGCCATTCTGAAAAGGACCCGTTTATCCCGACTCTCTGCTTCCTGTCTGCCAACCAGTTCTCTATCCATGTCAGTACATTACCCCCAATACCATGCGCTTTGAATTTGCAAACCAATCTCTTTTGAAAGTCCAAATACACCACATCCACTGGTTCTCCCTTGTCCACTCTACCAGAAGATTCTAGGAGATTTGTCAAGCAGGATTTCCTTTCATAAATCCGTCACTGCTTTCTAAATGTGCTGCTATTTCATCTTTAACAATTGATTCCAACATTTTCCCCACTACTGATGTCAGGCTAACCGGTCTATAATTACCCATTTTCTCTCTCCCTCCTTTCTTAAAAAGTGGTGTTACCTTAGCTACCCTCCAGTCCATAGGAATCGATCCAGAGTCGATAGACTGTTGGAAAATTATCACCAATGCATCCACTATTTCGAGGGCCACTTCCTTAAGTACTCTGCAATGCAGACTATCAGGCCCAGGGGATTTATCGGACTTCAATCCCATCAATTTCCCAAACAAAATTTCCTGCCGAATAAGGATTTCCTTCAGTTCCTCCTTCCCATTGGACCCTCGGTCCCCTAGTACATTCAGAAGGTTATTTGTGTCTTCCTTCGTGAAGACAGAACCAAAGTATTTGTTTAACTGGTCCGCCATTTCTTTGTTCCCCATTATAAATTCACCTGAATCTGACTGCAAGGGACCTACGTTTGTCTTCACTAATCTTTTTCTCTTCACATATCTATGGAAGCTTTTGCAGTCAGTTTTTATGTTCCCAGCAAGCTTCCTCTCGTACTCTATTTTCCCCTCCTAATTAAACCCTTTGTCCTCCTCCGCTGAATTCTACATTTCTCCCAGTCCTCCAGCTTGCTACTTTTTCTGGCTAATTTGTATGCCTCTTCCTTGGATTTAACACTATCCTTAATTTCCCTTGTTAGCCACATTCCCCGTTTTATTTTTACTCCAGACAGGGATGTACAATTGTTGAAGTTCGTCCATATGATCTTTGAAGGTTTGCCATTGCCTATCCACCGTCAACCCTTTAAGTATCCTTTGCCAGTCTATTCTAGCCAATTCATGCCTCAAACCTTCGAAGTTACCTTTCCTTAAGTTCAGGACCCTAGTTTCTGAATGAACTGTGTCACTCTCCATCTTAATAAAGAATTCTACCATATTATGGTCACTCTTCCCCAAGGGGCCTCGCACAACAAGATTGCTAATTAGTCCTTTCTCATTACACATCACCCAGTCTAGGATGGCCAGCTCTCTAGTTGGTTCCTCGACATATTGGTCTAGAAAACCATCCCTCATACACTCCAGGAAATCCTCCTCCACCGCATTGCTACCGGTTAAGTTAGCCCAATCAATATGTAGATTAAAGTCACCCATGATAACTGCTGTACCTTTATTGCACACATCCCTTATTTCTTGTTTGATGCTGTCCCCAACCTCACTACTACTGTTTGGTGGTCTGTACACAACTCCCACTAGCGTTTTCTGCCCTTTGGTATTCCGTAGCTCCACCCATACCGATTCCACATCATCCAAGCTAATGTCCTTCCTTACAATTGCATTAATTTCCTCTTTAACCAGCAACGCCACCCCACCTCCTTTTCCTTTCTGTCTATCCTTCAAAATGCTGAATACCCCTGGATGTTGAGTTCCCAGCCTTGGTCACCCTGGAGCCATGTCTCTGTGATGCCAATTACATCATATCCGCTAACTGCTATCTGCGCAGTTAATTTGTCCACCTTATTCCGAATACTCCTTGCATTGAGGGACAGAGCCTTCAGGTTTGTCTTTTTAACACACTTTGACCCTTTAGAATTCTGCTGTAATGTGGCCCTTTTTGTTTTTTGCCTTGGGTTTCTCTGCCCTCCACTTTTACTATTCTCCTTTCTATCTTTTGCTTCTGTCTCTATTTTATTTCCCTCTGTCTCCCTGCATAGGTTCCCACTAAAGGCGGACAAGTCCCCTGGACCCGATGGCTTGCATCCTATGATCATGACTGATCCGATCATGGACTCAGCTCCACTTCCCTGCCCACTCCCCATAACCTCTTATTCCCTTATCGGTTAAGAAACTGTCTATTTCTGGCTTAAATTTATTCAATGTCCCAACTTCCACAGCTCTCTGAGGCAGTGAATTCCACAGATTTACAACCCTCTGAGAGAAGAAATTCCTCCTCACCTCAGTTTTAAATGGGCACCCCCATATTCTAAGATTATGCCCCTATAGGGAATATAGGGGGTATGATTAAGAAGTTTGCAGATGACACTAAAATTGACTGTGTGGTTGATAATGAAGAGGAAAGTCATGGGCTGCAGGAGGATATCATTTATTGAGGCGTACGAAAGCATGGGCCTTAGCTAAACATCCGTAAGACAAAGGTCCTCCACCAGCCTGTCCTCACCGCACAGCACTGCCCCCCACTCATCAAGATCCACGGCGCGGCCCTTGACAATGTGGACCACTTCCCTTATCTCGGGAACCTCTTATCAACCAGAGCAGACATTGACGAAGAGATCCAACACCGCCTCCAGTGCGCCAATGCAGCCTTCGGGCCGCCTGAGGAAAAGAGTGTTTGAAGACCAGGCC
Organism: Pristiophorus japonicus; assembly: GCF_044704955.1. Classification (NCBI taxonomy): domain Eukaryota; kingdom Metazoa; phylum Chordata; class Chondrichthyes; family Pristiophoridae; genus Pristiophorus; species Pristiophorus japonicus. The sequence goes on from NC_091978.1 coordinate 3,355,936, forward strand.
CTCAAATCTATCAAGCTCATGGTCTACAGGACTGTAGTAATACCCACCCTCCTGTCTGGCTCAGAGACAGTAGACATCTCAAGTCGCTGGAGAAATACCACCAATGCTGTCTCCGCAAGATCCCACAAATCCCCTGGGAGGACAGACGCACCAACATCAGTGTCCTCGACCAGGCTAACATCCCCAGCATCGAAGCACTGACCACACTCGACCAGCTCCGCTGGGCAGGTCACATTGATCGTATGCCTGACACGAGACTCCCAAAGCAAGCGCTCTACTCGGAACTCCTTCACGGCAAACGAGCCAAAGGTGGGCAGAGGAAACGTTACAAGGACACCTTCAAGGACATCATTGCGAAAGTGGTTAGTAGGAGAGGTGGAGAGCGGGGCTCGCTGTTTCTCTCTGCGTAGCGGCCATGGCCAGCACTTTCGTGTCGGTGACGCTGAAGAAATCGTCCGAGGTGGACGTGGTGAAGCCGCTTTCCAAGTTCATCCACGCCACCTACCTGAGCGGGGACACACAGGCGAGTATGTCAGATCAACTGTGTGCCATTGAGCCCAAGTTTCCATTCTCAGAAAATCAGCTTTGTTTAACTTTCACCTGGAAAGATGCATTTGATAAGGGATCTCTGTTTGGAGGATCTGTTAAACTTGCCCTTGCGAATTTGGGATATGAGAAGAGCTGTGTATTGTTTAATATTGGAGCTCTCGCCAGCCAAATTGCAGCAGAGCTGAATCTGGAGAATGATGAAGGATTAAAAGCAGCAGCTAAGAATTACCAGCTCGCCAGTGGAGTTTTCCAGCACATCAAGGATACCGTATTGTCAGCACTGAATCGAGAGCCCACTATGGACATCTCTCCAGATACAGTCTGATTATCTTGGCTCAAGCACAGGAGGTGTTTTTCCTTAAAGCAGCAGCTGATAAAATGAAAGATGCAATAATAGCTAAACTTGCCAATCAAGCTGCAGATTACTATGGAGATACCTTCAAACAGTGCCAGTATAAGGAAAACCTGCCCAAGTATTTTTATTTCCAGGAAGTGCTGCCTGTTCTAGCTGCAAAACACTGCATGATGCAGGCCAATGTAGTGTACCATCAATTAATACTGGCTAAGCAACAGAGGAAGTTTGGTGAGGAGATTGCAAGATTACAGCATGCATCAGACTTGGTGAAGACGGTTGCCTCTCGGTATGATGAGTATATCAATGTGAAAGACCTCTCGGACCAAATCTCTCGTGTGTTAACTGCAGCGAAGAAGGATAATGACTTCATTTACCATGACCGTGTTCCTGATTTGAAAGACTTGGAGACTAAAGGAAAAGCCACATTGGTGAAGCCTACTCCTGTCAATGTGAAATTCACCGATCTCTTTGCGAAGCTGGTTCCTTTGGCAGTGCAGCAAGCTTTGAGCATATACAATCAGTGAAGAGCCGACTTAGTGAACAGACTGATAGCACAGATGAGAGAATCCACAAATTTAGCCAATAGTGTTCTGGCCTCCTTGAATCTCCCAGCTGCCATAGAGGATATTTCTGGAGACAGCGTTCCTCAGTCTATCCTGGAGAAGTCCAAAAGTGTCATTCAGCAGGGTGGAATAGATCAACTTATAAGGGAGCTGCCAGAACTTCTGCAACGAAACAGAGAAATTCTGGATGAGGCACTGAGAATACTTGATCAAGAGGAAGTCACAGATAATGAACTGAAAGCAAAATTTAAAGAACGCTGGCAAAGGACACCTTCAACTGATCTGTACAAACCCCTAAGAACAGAGGGAGCTAATTTCGGAACGACGCTGGACCAAGCCATCCAAAGCGGATAAAGTGACCCAAGAACGTTATGCTGCTCACAGTGAAGTAATTGCACTTGTCTGTAGACCTGAAGCAGAGCTGAATGCTGCCCTACATCAGGCAATCCTACCAAACCTCTTCAAGGTAGTGAGGTCGTTGTGCTTCTGAAGACTCTTCTTGCTTCTTTAAATGAAGTCAAGAAGGAGGGAGGACATTTGGAAATGATGTAAAGTCAGTGCAGTTTGACATGTTGAGCAAGTTTCTGACCGTATTGGCTCAGGATGGTGCCATAAATGAGGAGGCCATCTCGGTGACGGAACTTGATCGAGTTTATGGAAGCCACACTCAGAGAGTGCAGCAAAATCTGAAAAAACAGGAGGAGTTGCTTGCTAATGTTCAGACTGCTCATGAAGAATTCTCAAAGTCGACACAGTCGAACACAGATGCTAATCAGAGGGAAGAATTACTTAGGAAGGTGTCAGCAGCACATGCTCAGTTTGTTGAACTTGTTGGTAACTTGAGAGAAGGAACAAAATTCTACAATGGGTTTACCGAGTTCCTCCTGAAATTCCAAACAAAATGTTCTGACATGGCTCGCAAGGCCGAAAGGGATGAACTTTTAAAGGACTTACAGCGGAGCATAGCTAGTGCACCCAGTATTCCAGCAGCACCTGCATACCAGGCTGCTGCTGCTATTGGAGGAGCCCCCTCTGCTGTTCCAACTCCTGCACCCAGAACTGTGTTTCAACCCAAACCTCAGCCTCCAGCTGTTGGATCCACTTTCCCAGTTGCCACAAGTGCTCCTGCTCCAATTACTGCTGCACCTGCTTCTGTTCGAGACACAGGGCCCTCCTTACCCCTCGTATCAAGGATATCCTGGCTACTACCCAATGCCCATGCCAATGGCATATAACCAATATGCGTATGGCCAGTACAACATGCCATACATGTAGCCACCTCTTCAACAGTGCACAGCAACCTCAGCAGCCAGGATACCCTTACCCTCAGCAGCAATACTACCAGCAATAAGAGGCACTGCCTGTGTAAGATTCTATGTTGTGGTTCATTTTTAAATGACCTCACAATATTTTATCTACTGCAGACTCTTAAATATTAATCTGAGGTAAATGCTAATTAAGTTGGACTGTTAAAACCTAAGATTGCACTAAATGTAATTTTTTTTCAGAACAACACTAGGACTAATTTAGCAAATTGGAAATCTCAACTTTTTTGCAAAAATGTATATGGAAAAACTGCTCATTAGAGAAATCTTTTGTTAACTAGTTTTTTTTTTCTAATCCGTTTTGGTGAGTGGGCCTGAACTGCTATACAAATGTAAAGCAGATTGTTTACATACAGCTGCCTCTTGAGTGCTACTTTTACATATTTGCTGATTCCTTTTTTGGTTTATGTTATTTTGTCTAATCAGGGCCTTGTAAATCTTATGGTAAATTAAGCTATAATTGCATTAAAAATCAAGGACACCCTCAAATCCTCCCTGATAAAATGCAACATCTCCACTGACACCTGGGAGTCCCTGGCCAAAGACTGCCCTAAGTGGAGGAAGTGCATCCGGGAGGGCGCTGAGCACCTCGAGTCTCATCGCCGAGAGCATGCAGTAACCAAGGGCAGGCAGCGGAAGGAGCGTGCGGCAAACCAGTCCCACCCTCCCCTTCCCTCAACCACTGTCTGTCCCACCTGTGGCTGTGGTTCTTGTATTGGACTGTTCAGCCACCGAAGTACTCATTTTAAGAGTGGAAGTAAGTCTTCCTCGATTCCGAGGGACTGCCTATGATGATGATGATGAATGGTGACTACGACAGGGAATCGAATACGGCCAGGGTGATCTCCTGGACTAGTGTCGATCGCCTGGATAGGTTGTAAAGGAATTTTCCCAGATTTTTTCCTCCAATTGGCCCGGGTTGTTATCTGGTTTTTACCTCTCCCAGGAGATCACATGACTCCGGTTGGGGTGGAGTGTAGAATGTTTCAGTGTAAGGGGTGTTGCAGTTGTGTGAGGCGGACTGGTTGGGCTGGGTGCTCTTTACCTTTTTGCCATTGTTCATTGTTCTTCGGTTTATATATAACCTGCAGGGCTGCTGACCGAGGGCTGTGCGGCTCTTTGTCGACCGGCGAGGACACGCTGGGCCGAGGTGGCCTTCTGCGCTGTAAATTTCTATGTTTCCGTGGTTCTATGAAAATTATTAAGGGGCTTGACAGGGTTACTATTGAGAAAATGTTTCCCCCAGGCTGGGGGAAACCAGGGGTCACAGTCTCAGAATAAGGGGTTGGCCATTTAGGACTGAGATGAGGAGACATTTCTTCACTCAGAGGGTGGTGAATCTTTGGAATTCTCTGCCCCAGAGGGCTGTGGAGGCTCAGTCGTTGAGTATATTCAAGGCTGAGATCGATAAATGTTTGGAAACTAAGGGAACCGAGGGATATGGGGATCGGGCGGAAAAGTGCAGTTGAGGTGGAAGATCAGCCGTGATCTTACTGAATGGCAGAGTAAGCTCGAGGGGCCGAATGGCCGACTCCTGTTCCGTTTTGTTAAGTTCTTATGGTCTTTACTGTGACATTGGCAGCATTTTATTGTCCAGCAAAGACAGATGCAAAGTCTTCATTCACTCCCTCGGCCATGTCCTTTGCCTCCACACGCTGATCCTGTTGGGCCCTAATCAGCCCCACCTTTCCTCTGACTCCACTTTTACTATTGGTTATTTATACCAACCTTCGATAACACTATCTGTTCCCTGACAGTTTATCTGATCTTTATTCCTTACCTCGCGTCTGACCTTTACACCCATCTCCTGCTTCTTTCTTCCTTACTCTGTTATTTCAACTCGATTTCCCCCCCGCCCCACACCCATATTATTCTGGTAAACTTTCGCTGCACCCCTTGATATCCTCCTTGAGGTGCGGGGCCACAACTAAAGGTGGGCCCTGACCCTGTACAGGTGAGACTCTGACCCTGTACAGGTGGGGCCCTGACCCTGTACAGGTGGGACTCTGACCCTGTACAGGTGAGACTCTGACTCTGTACAGGTGGGACTCTGATCCTGTACAGGTGGGACCCTGACCCTGTACAGGTGGGACTCTGACCCTGTACAGGTGGGACTCTGATCCTGTACAGGTGGGGCCCTGACCCTGTACAGGTGGGACTCTGATCCTGTACAGGTGGGCCCTGACCCTGTACAGATGGGACTCTGATCCTGTACAGGTGGGCCCTGACCCTGTACAGGTGGGACCCTGACTCTGTACAGGTGGGACTCTGACCCTGTACAGGTGAGACTCTGATCCTGTACAGGTGGGACCCTGACCCTGTACAGGTGGGACTCTGACCCTGTACAGGTGGGCCCTGACCCTGTACAGGTGAGACCCTGACCCTGTACAGGTGGACCCTGACCCTGCACAGGTGGGGCTCTGACCCTATACAGGTGGGACTCTGACCCTGTACAGGTGGGACCCTGACTCTGTAGAGGTGGGCCCTGACCCTGTACAGGTGGGACCCTGACTCTGTACAGGTGGGCCCTGACCCTGTACAGGTGGGACTCTGACCCTGTACAGGTGGGCCCTGACCCTGTACAGGTGGGACCCTGACCCTGTACAGGTGGGCCCTGACCCTGTACAGGTGGGACTCTGATCCTGTACAGGTGGGCCCTGACCCTGTACAGGTGGGACTCTGATCCTGTACAGGTGGGACTCTGATCCTGTACAGGTGGGGCCCTGACCCTGTACAGGTGGGACTCTGATCCTGTACAGGTGGGCCCTGACCCTGTACAGGTGGGACTCTGATCCTGTACAGGTGGGCCCTGACCCTGTACAGGTGGGACCCTGACTCTGTACAGGTGGGACTCTGACCCTGTACAGATGAGACTCTGATCCTGTACAGGTGGGACCCTGACTCTGTACAGGTGGGACTCTGACCCTGTACAGGTGGGACCCTGACTCTGTACAGGTGGGCCCTGACCCTGTACAGGTGGGACTCTGACCCTGTACAGGTGGGCCCTGACCCTGTACAGGTGGGACCCTGACCCTGTACAGGTGGGCCCTGACCCTGTACAGGTGGGACTCTGATCCTGTACAGGTGGGCCCTGACCCTGTACAGGTGGGACTCTGATCCTGTACAGGTGGGACTCTGATCCTGTACAGGTGGGGCCCTGACCCTGTACAGGTGGGACTCTGATCCTGTACAGGTGGGCCCTGACCCTGTACAGGTGGGACTCTGATCCTGTACAGGTGGGCCCTGACCCTGTACAGGTGGGACCCTGACTCTGTACAGGTGGGACTCTGACCCTGTACAGATGAGACTCTGATCCTGTACAGGTGGGACCCTGACTCTGTACAGGTGGGACTCTGACCCTGTACAGGTGAGACTCTGATCCTGTACAGGTGGGACCCTGACTCTGTACAGGTGGGCCCTGACCCTGTACAGGTGGGACCCTGACTCTGTACAGGTGGGCCCTGACCCTGTACAGGTGGGACTCTGACCCTGTACAGGTGGGCCCTGACCCTGTACAGGTGGGACCCTGACCCTGTACAGGTGGGCCCTGACCCTGTACAGGTGGGACTCTGATCCTGTACAGGTGGGCCCTGACCCTGTACAGGTGGGACCCTGACCCTGTACAGGTGGGACTCTGACCCTGTACATGTGGGCCCTGACCCTGTACAGGTGGGACCCTGACCCTGTACAGGTGGGCCCTGACCCTGTACAGGTGGGACCCTGACTCTGTACAGGTGGACCCTGACCCTGTACAGATGGGGCTCTGACCCTGTACAGGTGGGACTCTGACCCTGTACAGGTGGGACTCTGACCCTGTACAGGTGAGATCCTGACCCTGTACAGGTGGGCCCTGACCCTGCACAGGTGGGGCTCTGACCCTATACAGGTGGGACTCTGACCCTGTACAGGTGGGACTCTGACCCTGTACAGGTGGGGCCCTGATCCTGTACAGGTGGGACTCTGACCCTGTACAGGTGGGGCTCTGACCCTGTACAGGTGGGACTCTGATCCTGTACAGGTGGGGCCCTGATCCTGTACAGGTGGGACTCTGATCCTGTACAGGTGGGACCCTGACTCTGTACAGGTGGGACTCTGACCCTGTACAGGTGAGACTCTGATCCTGTACAGGTGGGACCCTGACTCTGTACAGGTGGGCCCTGACCCTGTACAGGTGGGACCCTGACTCTGTACAGGTGGGCCCTGACCCTGTACAGGTGGGACTCTGACCCTGTACAGGTGGGCCCTGACCCTGTACAGGTGGGACCCTGACCCTGTACAGGTGGGCCCTGACCCTGTACAGGTGGGACTCTGATCCTGTACAGGTGGGCCCTGACCCTGTACAGGTGGGACCCTGACCCTGTACAGGTGGGCCCTGACCCTGTACAGGTGGGACCCTGACTCTGTACAGGTGGACCCTGACCCTGTACAGATGGGGCTCTGACCCTGTACAGGTGGGACTCTGACCCTGTACAGGTGGGACTCTGACCCTGTACAGGTGAGACCCTGACCCTGTACAGGTGGACCCTGACCCTGCACAGGTGGGGCTCTGACCCTATACAGGTGGGACTCTGACCCTGTACAGGTGGGACTCTGATCCTGTACAGGTGGGCCCTGACCCTGTACAGGTGAGACTCTGATCCTGTACAGGTGGGACCCTGACTCTGTACAGGTGGGCCCTGACCCTGTACAGGTGGGACCCTGACTCTGTACAGGTGGGCCCTGACCCTGTACAGGTGGGACTCTGACCCTGTACAGGTGGGCCCTGACCCTGTACAGGTGGGACCCTGACCCTGTACAGGTGGGCCCTGACCCTGTACAGGTGGGACTCTGATCCTGTACAGGTGGGCCCTGACCCTGTACAGGTGGGACCCTGACCCTGTACAGGTGGGACTCTGACCCTGTACATGTGGGCCCTGACCCTGTACAGGTGGGACCCTGACCCTGTACAGGTGGGCCCTGACCCTGTACAGGTGGGACCCTGACTCTGTACAGGTGGATCCTGACCCTGTACAGATGGGGCTCTGACCCTGTACAGGTGGGACTCTGACCCTGTACAGGTGGGACTCTGACCCTGTACAGGTGGGACTCTGACCCTGTACAGGTGAGACCCTGACCCTGTACAGGTGGGGCTCTGACCCTGTACAGGTGGGGCTCTGACCCTGTCTCTCTCTCTCCCTCCGGCTCCCTCTCTCCCCCTGTCCACTCTCTCTCCACCCCCATTCCTCACTCCCTGCCCCTGGCGCTCTCTCCCCCCCTGTCCCTCTCTCTCTCCATCCCCCTGTCCCCTTCTCCCTCTCCCTCCCCTTCCTCCTCTCTCCCTGTCCCTCTCCCTCCTACTGTCCCTCCCTCTCTCTGTCTCTCCCCCTCTCCCGCCCCCTGTCCCTCCCTCTCTCTCTCCCGGTGCTGCCTGTTGCTTGGGACCAGTGTGTTTGAGCCGGGCTGGGTGCGGATGGCGATCAATCTCCGCTCCCACAGCCTGGGGCTACTCACCGGGAGGGACGATGTGCTGAGCCCGCGATCCGGGACCGGCTGGTGAGTAGCGGGAGCGGGAGCGGGAGCGGGGAGTGTGCCGGGCTCGGGTTAGTGTTTCATGTCCAACTTGGCAAAGTGAGCGATCCCGAGGCACCCAGCCCAGAGAGACCCCGGGACATTCAGCCCGTCCATGGAGCTGCGGGCCCCCACCCCCAGACCTCCCCCCCCAACCCCCCCAACCCCTCACCCCCAGACCCCCCCCCAAACCCCCACCCCCAGACCTCCCACCCCCAAACCCCCCACCCCTCACCCCCAGACCTCCCCCCCCAACCCCCCCAACCCCTCACCCCTCAGACCTCCCACCCCCAAACCCCCCACCCCTCAGACCTCCCACCCCCAGACCCCCCCCCAAACCTCTCACCCCCAGACCCCCCCCAAACCCCCACCCCAAGACCTCACACCCCCAAACCCCCCACCCCCAGACCTCTCACCCCCAGACCCTCCCCCAAACCCCCCACCCCCAGACCTCCCAGACCCACGAGACCTCCCACCCCCAGACCCCCCCCCAAACCCCCACGCCCGAACCTCCCACCCCCAGACCCCCCACCAGCAGACCCAGACCTCCCACCCCAGACCCCCCCAAACCCCCCCACCCCCAAACCCCCCACCTCCAGACCTCCCACCCCAGACCCCCCCAAACCCCCCACCTCCAGACCTCCCACCCCCAGACCTCCCCCCAAACTCCCCACCCCCAAACCCCCCACCTCCAGACCTCCCACCCCAGACCCCCCCAAACCCCCCACCTCCAGACCTCCCACCCCCAGACCTCCCCCCAAACTCCCCACCCCCAAACCCCCCACCTCCAGACCTCCCACCCCCAGACCCCTCACCCCCAGACCCCCCAAACCCCCCACCCCCAGACCTCCCACCCCCAGACCCGCCACCACCAGACCCAGACCCCCCACCCCCAGACCCCCCCAAACCGCCCACCCCCAGACCTCCCACCCCCAGACCCCCCCACCCCCAGACCCCCCAAACCCCCCACCCCCAAACCCCCCACCCCCAGACCTCCCACCCCAAGACCCCCCACCACCAGACCCAGACCCCCCCACCCCCAGACACCTCCAAACACCCCACCCCCAAACCCCCCATCTCCAGACCTCCCACCCCCAGAACCCCCCCAAAACCCCCACCCCCAGAGCCCCCAGACCTCCCACCCCCAACCCCCCCAAAACCCCCCACCCCCAGACCCCCCCAAACCCCCCACCCCCAAACCTCCCACCCCCAGACCCCCCAAACCCCCCACCCCCAGACCTCCCACCCCCAGACCTCCCACCCCCAGACCCCCCAACCCCCCCACCCCCAAACCCCCCACCTCCAGACCACCCACCCCCAGACCCCTCACCCCCAGACCTCCCACCCGCAGACCCCCCCAAACCTCCCACCCCCAGACCCCCCACCCCCAGACCCCCCCAAACCTCCCACCCCCAGATCCCCACCACCAGACCCAGACCCCCCCACCCCCAGACCCCCCCAAACACCCCATCCCCAAACCTCCCACCTCCAGACCTCCCAACCCAAAAACCCCCCCAAAACCCCCCACCCCCAGACCCAGAGCCCCCAGACCTCCCACCCCCAGACCCCCCCAAACCCCCCACCCCCAAACCCAGAGCCCCCAGACCTCCCACACCCAGACCCCCCCCAAACCCCCAGACCCTCCCAAACCCCCACCCCCAGACCCCCCACCACCAGACCCAGACCCTCCCACCCCCAGACCCCCCAAACCCCCCACCCCCAAACCCAGAGCCCCCAGACCTCCCACTCCCAGACCCCCCCCAAACCTCCCACCCCCAGACCCCCCCCAAACCCAGACCTCCCACCCCAAGACCCCCCACCCCCAGACCCGCCCAAACCCCCCACCCCCAGACCCCCCACCCCCTCCAAACCCCCCAACCCCAAACCCCCCAGACCTCCCACCCCCAGACCTCCAACCCCCAGACCCCCCACCCACAGACCCCCCCTAGCCCCCACCCCCAAACAAAGACCCCCCACCCCAAGACCCTAGACCCCCCAAACCTCCCAACACCAGACCCCAGACCCCCCCAAACCTCCTAACCCCAGACGCCCCAGACCCCCCAAACTCCAGACGCCCCAGACCCCCCAAACCCCAGATGCCCCATTCCCACCCAACCCCAGACCCCCCAATCCCCCAACCCCCTTATCCCCCAATCCCAGACCCCCGAAACCCCAGACCCCCCCAAACCCCAGACGCCCCAAATCCCCTAACTCCGGTCCTCCAGCCGAGCCCCCAATCCCTCAGTCACTCCCCAAACCAGCAACTTGAATTTTATTGTTTTAATCTGTTCGCACCAAGTCTGAACCGCGCCCCCCAACCCAGCACCTTCATCCCCCTTTCCCATTTCCCCCTTCACCCTCCTTTACCCCCATCCCCGTCCCCTCCCTTCCCCTAATCGCTTTCCCATGACACCCTCCTGTTCCCTCTCTCACTCCCACCTTCCCTCGCCCTCCCTCTCCCTCCCTCCCCCACCCTCCCTCTCCCTTCCCTCCCCCACCCTCCCTCTCCTTCCCTCCCCCTCCCTTTCCCCCCTCTCTCTCCCTCACTCCCCCCATCCCTCCCTCTTTCCCCCCCCCGTCCTTCCATCTCTACCCCCCCCCATCCCTCCCTCTCTCCCTCCCCCACTCTCCCTCCCCCTCCCTCTCTCCCTCCCCCTTCCATTCCCTCCCCCTCCCTCTCTCTTTCCCCCTCCCCCTCCCATTCCCCCTCTCTCACTCCCTCTCTCCTTCCCCTCTCCCTCCCCTTCCTCACTCCCTGCCTCACCAACTCACAGTATAATTTTCTCCCTCCCCACCCCTCTCCCCAATCCCCCTCTCCCTCCATTCCTCTCCCTCAATCCCTCCTTCTCATCCTCCCCCTCCCTCTCTCACTCCCTCCCCTCCCTCTCTCACTCCCTCCCCCTCCCTCTCTTACTCATTTTTTCCCCCTCCCTCTCTCACTCCCGCCCCCTCCCTCTCTCACTCCCTCCCTCTCCTACTCCCTTCCCCTCCCTCTCTCACTCCCTCCCCCTCTCTCTCTCCCCCCCCACTCCATGCCTCTCTTTCCCCCCCCCCCCCACTCCATCCCTCTCTCCCTCTGTCCCTCTCTCCCTCCGTCCCTGAATGTAGCAGGCCAGGTAGATAAGGTGGTTAAGAAGGCATACGGAATACTTGTCTTTATTAGCCGAGGCATGGAATACAAGAGCAGGGAGGTTATGCTTGAACTGTATAAAACACTGGTTAGGCCACAGCTGGAGTACTGCGTGCAGTTCTGGTCACTGCATTACAGGAAGGGTGTGATTGCATTGGAGAGGGTACAGAGGAGATTTACGAGGATGTTGCCGGGACTGGAGAATCTTAGCTATGAGGACAGATTGGATAGGCTGGGTTTGTTTTCCTCAGAACAGAGGAGGCTGAGGGCATTGAGGTGTATAACATTTTGAGAGGCCTAGATATAGTGGATAGAAAGGGCCTTATTTCCTTAGCAGCGGGGTTAAAGGGGATTTGAGGGAGAATGTCTTCACCCAGAGGGTGGTGGGGGTCTGGAACTCACTGCCTGAAAGGGTGGTAGAGGCAGAAACCCTCACCATATTTAAACAGTACCTGGATGTATACTTGAAGTGCTGTAATCTACAGGGCTATGGACCGAGAGCTGGAAAGTGGGATTAGGCCGGGTAGCTCTTGGTCGTCCGGCACAGACACGATGGGCCGAATGGCCTCCTTCCGTGCTGTACATTTCTATGATTCCTCTCTCCCTCTCTTATTCCCTCCTCACCAATTCACAGCTCCACCCCACCCCCTCTCTGCACTCCCCATCCCATCCTCCCATTCCCTTCCTCCCCCTCCCCGAATCCCTTTCTCCCTCCATTCCTCTCTTCCTCCCCTCTCTCTCCCTCTCCCTCTCTCTCCCTTTCTCTCTCGGCCCCTCTTCCTCCCCCACTCTCTCCCTCCTCTCTCTCATTCCCTCCTTCTCACCCTCCCCTTCCTCCCTCCCACCCTGTCTCCATGGCCCTCCCCCACCCCTTCCCGCCCTCCCCCACCCTCTCCCCTCCGCCCCTTCAGGATATTAAGGGGAACAGATAGGGTAGAGAGAGAGAGACTATTCCCGCTGGTTGGGGAGTCTCGGACTCAGGGCCATAGTCTAAACATTAGAGAGAGACCTTTCAGGAGTGAAATTAGGAAACACTTCGACACACACAGGGTGGGAGAGGTTTGGAACTCTTCCCCAAACAGCAATTGAAGGCAGATCAATAGTTCATTTAAAACCTGAGATTGATAGCTTATCGTGAACCACAGGTAATAAGGGAGATGGGCCAAAGGTGGGTCTATGGAGTTAGGTCACAGATCAGCCACGATCTCACTGAATGGCGGAACGGGCTCGAGGGGCCGAATGGCCTCCTCCTGTTCCTAATGTAACAGACTCGAGGGGCTGAATGGCCTCCTGCTGTTCCTAATGTAACAGGCTCGAGGGGCTGAATGGCCTCCTGCTGTCTCTAATGTAACAGACTCGAGGGGCTGAATGGCCTCCTGCTGTTCCTAATGTAACAGGCTCGAGGGGCTGAACGGCCTCCTCCTGTTCCTAATGTAACAGGCTCGAGGGGCTGAACGGCCTCCTGCTGTCCCTAATGTAACAGACTCGAGGGGCTGAATGGCCTCCTGCTGTCCCTAATGTAACAGGCTCGAGGAGCTGAACAGCCTCCTGATGTTCCTAATGTAACAGGCTCGATGGGCTGAACGGCCTCCTCCTGTTCCGAATGTAACAGGCTCGAGGGGCTGAATGGCGTCCTCCTGTTCCGAATGTAACAGGCTCGAGGGGCTGAACGGCATCCTCCTGTTCTTAGTGTAACAGCTCGAGGGGCTGAATGGCCTCCTCCTGTTCCTAATGTAACAGGATCGAGGGGCTGAATGGCCTCCTCCTGTTCCTAATGTAACAGGATCGAGGGGCTGAATGGCCTCCTCCTGTTCCTAATGTAAATGGCTCGAGGGGCTGAATGGCCTCCTGCTGTTCCTAATGTAACAGGCTCGAGGGGCTGAATGGCCTCCTTCTGTTCCTAATGTAAAAGGCTCGAGGGGCTGAACGGCCTCCTCCTGTTCCGAATGTAACAGGCTCGAGGGGCTGAATGGCCTCCTGTTTCGACTGTAACAGGCTCGAGGGGCTGAACGGCCTCCTCCTGTTCCTAATGTAACAGGATCGGTGGGCTGAATGGCCTCCTCCTGTTCCTAATGTAACAGGCTCGAGGGGCTGAATGGCCTCCTGTTTCGACTGTAACAGGCTCGAGGGGCTGAACGGCCTCCTCCTGTTCCTAATGTAACAGGCTCGACGGGCTGAACGGCCTCCTCCTGTTCCGAATGTAACAGGCTCGAGGGGCTGAATGGCCTCCTCCTGTTCCTAATGTAACAGACTCGAGGGGCTGAATGGCCTCCTGCTGTTCCTAATGTAACAGGCTCGAGGGGCTGAATTGCCTCCTGCTGTTCCTAATGTAACAGGCTCGAGGGGCTGAATGACCTCCTCCTGTTCCTAATGTAACACGCTCGAGGGGCTGAACGGCCTCCTGCTGTCTCTAATGTAACAGACTCGAGGGGCTGAATGGCCTCCTGCTGTTCCTAATGTAACAGGCTCGAGGGGCTGAATGGCCTCCTGCTGTTCCTAATGTAACAGGCTCGAGGGGCTGAAAGGCCTCCTGCTGTTCCTAATGTAACAGGCTCGAGGGGCTGAACGGCCTCCTCCTGTTCCTAATGTAACAGGCTCGAGGGGCTGAATGGCCTCCTGCTGTCCCTAATGTAACAGGCTCGAGGGGCTGAACGGCCTCCTCCTGTTCCTAATGTAACAGGCTCGAGGGGCTGAATGGCCTCCTCCTGTCCCTAATGTAACAGGCTCGAGTGGCTGAATGGCCTCCTCCTGTTCCTAATGTAACAGGCTCGAGGGGCTGAATGGCCTCCTGCTGTTCCTAATGTAACAGGCTCGAGGAGCTGAACGGCCTCCTGCTGTTCCAATGTAACAGGCTCGATGGGCTGAACGGCCTCCTCCTGTTCCTAATGTAACAGGCTCGCGGGGCTGAATAGCCTCCTCCTGTTCCTAATGTAACAGGATCAATGGACTGAATGGCCTCCTCCTGTTCCTAATGTAACAGGCTCGAGGGGCTGAACGGCCTCCTCCTGTTCCGACTGTAACAGGCTCGAGGGGCTGAATGGCCTCCTGCTGTTCCTAATGTAACCGGCTCAAGGGGCTGAATGGCCTCCTGCTGTTCCTAATGTAACAGGCTCGAGGGGCTGAACGGCCTCCTCTTGTTCC